>NC_057813.1:672684414-672792559 GCF_018294505.1 Triticum aestivum | reverse complement strand
CGGAGTTAAGGAAGAACCATCCGCAGTGGGTACGGGAGCTCGCCGGAGAGGTACCCCACTATCTATCTTAGGGTTCAGGGTGGGGGGCCTAGAGGGCTGGCCGGGGCGGCGGTGGCGAGTTGTTTTGGGGCGGCGAGGCGGCGCTGGGGCCGGTGGTTCGGCCGGTGGTGGCTGGCGGCTCAGGGGGGTGCAGGTTGAAGATGAACTACATGCCCTCCCTAAACTACATGTCAAGTGCCTCTCTGCTACCATTGTGTTCAGTTCCGAGAGTAGCATTCAGATTCCACAGTAAATTTCGGTTTCGATAGTTAAGTTCAGAGTCAACAGTTTTTACCTCATCTGTTGTAGTTAGGTGGTTTTTGGTGATGTTAATTTTACATCCATTTTTCATCATCTATTGGAGATGCTATTAGAATCCCACTTGAGATTGACGATGTCTATCTTGTGCTGCTTCAGCCTTGACGTCTTATGGCTCACCAGAGGTGCTCCAACGATAGAACGATCCGTCACAACAGAGCAGTGCCCTGGACGCCTGTCTATAGATTCCTCAGATCTTCCTCCACACCTCCGACAGCCACCTCTGCCTCAACTGCTTCAGCGACCAACCCAATGATGCTGTGGTTGACACGGCTATGGCGAAGAGGTTATACAATTGTTGCATCACTTATTACTATACATTCACATCGATCCATTAGGGCTATTTTCGTTCAACGGAAAAACATAGCAATAGGGAATTTTCCAATGGCACTCTACTATTCAATTATTCATGCATTTTGTTGAAAGGAATAAAGCAAAACATCCACCTGGACCTACTTTTCAAAATCCTATGCATGAAAACAAGACCAAGTGCATTAGTGCCAGAATAACATTCTAACTGTACACGCTTTCATATGGTTTCACTTTATTTTGGCCATGTTTCTTCGCATTCCTCTGCTCTTCCAATTCCTGTAAACCAAACACCCAAGTTGACAGAAATCCCGTGTTTACAAATGCTCTATTTACCATGTGCATTTTCCTATCTTATTCCAGTATTTTCCCTATCCCTCCGTTTTAAGAATCATGCAAGCCAAATGAGCTCTTACAAAATTACTTCAGTTACAGGTACGCGTCGAAGGGAACTTTATGTGGTTTTTCCTGCTCCTGTTACAGGTCCACCTCACCTGAGCTGCTCCATTGACAGAAGCATCCACCAAACCAGACATCACGACTCCTGACCGTCTTTCGCCGCCTCAGATCTCCTTCCCTGCCGCCGGCACCCACCGCAACGGCATCACCATCATCGACTCAGCAGATGAACCTGAGGAGTACACGGGTCCACAAGAGAGGTCGCACTCTTTTGTTTCTGCTTATGTTATGCATTTCTTAAACTTACCTGCTACTTTATCGTCCTGTTCAGCTCTTGGACTCCCAAGTCAGGTCCAAATTAATGTTAAAACTTGAATTCTAAATTAGTTGTGGGGAACATATCGCGGCAACAATGAATAGTATGTCTGTCTAATATCTGTTTCACCTAGGGTATGCCTATGTTGTTCATCTTGGGTGGGAAACAAATAGTAAAGCAATCATCATCTGTCTTTTTATTAATTTAAAGCAATCATCAACCTGCTATCATTATTTTTTGATCCATCCACTGGTTGTTACCATCACTCTAAATTTCTGCATGCTCTCCTTACATAATCTCACCATATTTTTTCGTATGCATGTCAGATATTGTACACAGTCATGCTGAACATATAGAGAAAAAGAGAAGAGTTTTGCGCGGCAATACAATGTCATGCAGACATCGCTCCATGGTGGGTTAAATGGCAAACCCTCCCCACCCCTTTCCAGATTGTAATCCAGAGGAATATATATGTTCTGAGGCGGATCCAGACGCTACTGACAACTCCTATTTACCCCCAAGGTGTTTGCTCTAACTTGGCATGATGATGTTAGTCATATCATGCATATGTTTCCTAGTAGTGCCTATTTTTGACATCATATATGTCATCTGCTTAGTTTAGACATGTTTTGTAATGCCACCTGTTTAGTTTCTATATCATATATGGGAATTATGCAGTCTCATGTCTTTTAGCCAGCCATAATATATGTGAAATTTGCAATGCCATCCTGTTTAACCAGGCATCATATATTTGAATGATATCTTTCCCATCCTTTTCTTCATTACATTTCCATTTGTCGACAATGTTTGTACATTAAACTACTCTTCCTGTGAATCAGCCATTTGGGTGGGAGATGGAAAAATCTAGAGTGAAAACAAGGCCTCCAGAGCAGAGAGTGCTACCTGTCGAAGCAGATCCCTTGCTGGCTCCCGATAGCTCCTCAGAGATGGATTCAGAGACAGATGAGCAGTCCTATTCCCCCACTGAGGTGTATGCTCTAACTTGGCACGGTTATACTGCTCATATCATGCATATGGTGTCTTGCATTGCATAGTTTAGACATCATATACACAATTTTCAACACCATGTTCTTAGTTCAGACATCATATTGAATGCCCTCTGTTTAGCATATAAATCACATATTTGAATTAAATGATGTGATCCTGATTACTTAGATAACATGTAGGTGAATTATGTCATGCGATCCTGTTTAGTTATTCACCATATCTTTGAATTATATTATTCTATGCTATCCAGTTTAGGTAGACATCATATATGTGAAATTATGTCATGCTATCCATTTTAGTTAAACAATATGCATGTCAACTATTTCATGCCCTGTTTTTTCCACAATATCTATTGCATCTGTCTCTCATACAATGTCTGTACATTCAACTATGTTTCCTGTTTATCATCCACTTGAATTGGAGCGGGTGATGCCAGTATCTAGTGGAATAAAAACACGGTCTTCAAATAAAACAATGCTACCTCTTGGTGGAGATAGCACCCCGGTTGTACATGAACAAGAACCAGCCCTACCACACATAACCCAAACTCTCGCAGATTGTACCCCTACTGCGATGGACAGAGAACTAGCTTCACCCAATCTAACCCCAACCCCAGCCAATAGTAACCCAGTTCCTGTTGACACAACACCATCTCCACCATAGAGCTCCCAAACAAGAGCAGTTAGTAAGGTAGCTCCAGTGCCCAAAGGGCCAGTACTATCACGACGAGTCCCAACTTCACCAGTTAGTACGCCTATTCCTCTAGAGGAAGCACAACCAGCTAGTCGTAGTTTAGCATCTATCGCATTTGATGTTGTTAAATCGTATGTGCGTATCTTCCCATCTTGTAAATATTATACTCAAGATGAAGGAAAATGCCAGTTGCAGGTGTTTGTCCAGGAGTTATGTGTAAGTAATGTTATTCATGGCAATTACTTTGCTTTGTCCCATATATCCTACCTCCATTATGGTTATAATACAGCAAATTTTCCCATTTTTCTCTATAGAGAAGGACCAATTTGGAAACTCAGGATGAGGTAACCTGTGCTAATACCTCTGCTATCTTTATGAATGCTTGGTGGCAGTATCAAAATTACCTGAAGAAAACGTACTTCACCGGCAAAGAAACTCATCAAATTCCCTTATGTTCTCCTCAGACACATTTACTGGACGATGACTAGGAACGCCTTGTTCTGCACTGGTCCCGAACCAAGAATGTGGTAAGGTCTATGAGCTCATTTTCTATTTTTAAGTATTATATTATTGCGTCTTACTGTACTCTGTTCATGTAGAACAAGTGCCTTAACCTGAAGAACAACTGTTCTAATTTAAGATTCCATTGCTATCATAGTTTAAAAAAGCGCTAGGCGTTAATTATGTGTTTTGCCACAGTCTTGTGCTTTACTGACCAAAGTGCATGCTTATGTGCAGTTATGCACAGATTAAGCGTAGTTATGCGCAATGCGTTTTGCCAACGCCTAGAGCCTAGGCGCGCTTAAGCGCTCGCTTAGGCACACCTTTTTTAACTATGATTGCTTTGCTCTTGTATCATTGTATTTACTGATACAAACTTATTTTTAAATTGAAGGATCCAATTGAAACTCCAATGGCACAACAGGTCTGTTCACACATGTTTCTTTGACAGGTTTGCTCTTACCAATAGCTCTTTTGATTTCAATTTCAATTGTGCATATAGTTGACTTTCATATCATGCACATTACTAGCATCACAACAGAGCCAATAGTGTTGTTGTACATGTAGACCCGTGGTACCCATCTGAAATCTTGTTGGGCCGTGTAGTTTCCCACGCTTTGTATTCTTTCACTACTGCTTTGTCTTGAACTGATATGATTTGAACCGTGTCTCTATTTTGATTTGGCAAGACAATGAAGTGACCATAGGACATAGATATATGTTTTTTTGATGCTTTTATTATGTACTAGTACTTGGCAATAGAAGACTTGGTAGTTCAATCCTGTCCACCTTACTAATGAACTGGTTCACCGAAATGAGTTTCATATACTAGTACATGCTAAACTTGTTATGTGTCTGCTTGTTTCTTCTTTTAGAATGCTGACAAAATATTGGGGAAGAGTGCCTTATTAAGCAACGGTAAAGGAAGTAATGCAGATAAGGTTCAGGATAGTGACACATCCTTGTTGGTCTCCAAGAAAGCTGATAAAATAGCTAAGGAAGACTATCTTGAAGATAGCGAGACAACCCTAAAGTCATGTCTTGGTTTAGTGTTCGAATTACTGGCCACTACCGCTTGCACAAGCTATTCAAACTCACTGTCTGAATCAGTTCGGTTTCTTGAGTCTCAACTACAAGCTGAAAGACATCGATCAGCTGTGCTGCGATAAGAAGCAGAAGGACTATGAAAGTCCCTGGAGCATTCAGATGCATACTTTCTGGTGCAACAGCAAGCGTTGGAGGATTTTAGTGCCAAACAGGACAAAGCTAATCAACTTGCTAAGCTTATTGCCAGCATGGTGGATACCCAGGATAACGTTTCTTGAGCTCTTCTGAAGCTGTTTCAGTTATGCTCTTGTTTTGCTGCCGTGTTTATTTGCACTATTGGCCAATTTTTACGGCCAGTGTATGTAATATGCTGCTTTGTTCCCTATATTTGCACTGGTGGCGAACTTTGATGCCCAGTGGATGTAATATGTGTAATAGCGGTGATAGGCTAGCATTAATTTATTGCTTATTTATTTCCTTATTATCTTGTTTAGTTGTTTGCTTGTAGTCACTGTAGTTCTTTTTCTATGTTTTTCTAGTGGCCACAATAGCCTATTTTTGGTAACTAGGCCAAAATAATCATGGCAACACGCGGACTGTTGTAACCATGGGCCTCCTACAGGCCGTATGATCCATGGGCCTTCTTCTGGCCATAGGATACATTGGCCTTCTATACGGGCCGTAGGATCCATTGGCCTTCTATACGGGCCTTAGGGTCCATGGGCCTTCTACGGGCAATAGGGTGCATGGGCCTTCTACGGGCCATACGACCCATGGGCCTTCTACGGGCCGTAGATCCATGGGCCTCATACGGGCCGTAGATCCATGGGCCTTCTATGGGGCGTATCATCATTTTGCCAATGATGGGCCGTACAATTCGTGGACCATAACGGGCCGTTAATAGACCATATTTGATAACTCTATGAAAACAGCCCAACTGGTTTTTTTTGACATGAAAACGGCCCAACGTATTAACGGTCCGCAAATGGGCCAAATGTAATGTAGGCCTGAATTTGGCCCACAAGCAGAAAATGACAGTAACGGGCCATATGTAACCGAATGCTGCAAATGAGCCCAAGAATCAATGGGCCCTAAGAATGCCGAAAGATAACTTTGGCTGGAAAAGGCCCAATAGAATAAAGGGCCGTTAATGGGTATAAAGTGATACACTGTTCATTAAGGTCCAGTTTCACCATGGGCCGTTAATGGGCCAAGAGATACGAAGGGCCTCATATGGGCTGAAAGAAGTCATGGGCCACACATGGACCGGAAGTTAAAACGGGCTGGAATCATATTGGACGGCCGAGATGATGCTATTGGGCCTAATTCGGATAAGACATAATGGGACCTGGGTTAGCGGGCTGTAAATGGGCTATATGCGAACAGGCCATTAACAGGCTTTCCGTCGGCCGGCCCACCACCTTTTGACCAAGTCAAATGGGCCGGCCTTTTCACAGGAATGGGCCTCTGTTGGGTCGTGCCACGTGTCGCCGTATCATAGGCGCCTTCGGTCCAATGAGCGGATGACATCTGTTCCAACAATGAGCCGACACGTGTTTCCTCCAGCCAATGATGATTTTACACATTGAAAATCCCCATTGGTCGGGGATGTTAACGGGTTATCGGATCCAAAACCCAACCCGATAGCTTAACAGCGTTCCATTACGGTGGATGCCACGTGTTGGTCACCCTTGACAAAAGCACTTATGTGACGCGCGATTTATCATCATGGAAGTGGACACTTCCGGGATGATAATTTTGGTAATGTCATGGAACACTTCTACGACATCACATGTATGACTATCTTGATTCTGTCATAAATTCATCATGGATGTACATGCATGACGGAAAACGCGACCTACTGTGACAAACATGTATCATCACGGAAGTGTATTTTTTTGTAGTGAATGCACAAGCAGAGAAGATGCATTCAAATGGAGTTTTGACAAGAATATGCTGAAATGTAACTCTGTTACGACAGGTCCAGATAGCCCAGCAAATGGCCGCAATGCCGGCTGTATAAAAGACGTCCCCATGGCAGGAACATATAGCACCACACTGGTCGGTGCCCAACATGAACCCACCACTATGCTAGTTTACATGATTAGTTTAATCTCTGCTAGTGCTATCATGATTTAGCTTCTATTTATTCGGATTAAAACTCATATTTATTTGCTCTTATATTCAACAATCCAAAAACCTGATTATAGGAAATTTACTCCGAGTGGTTTTGCTGTGCATTTGAAGCCGCCTGCCTTTAAGGGGGTGCAATATAAGAGGTGGCGCACGAGAGCAGTCTACCGGTTTCAGACCATGTGCTGCTATGACGCCACAAAGGGTAAGCCTGAGGGCAATCTTAATCCACCATAGCTGGAAGCCTTTGATAAGATCGATACTCTCTTTAAAGGCGCTCTTCTAAGCATTCTTGATGATTCCATTGTGGATTCGTATATGATGTTTGACAACGGCAAGGACATGTGGGCTGCGGTCGAGGCCAAGTTTGGTGCCTCGGACACCGGCAGCGAGTTGTACATCATGGAACAATTCTTTGACTACAAGATGACTGATGAGCGCTCTATTGTACAGCAGACTCATGAGATACAGTCACTCCCCAAGGAACTTGAGTACTTTAAGTGTGTGTTGCCAGGAAAATTTGTTATTGGGGGCATCATTTCCAAGCTTACACCTTCATGGAACAATTTTGCTACTTCCCTAAAACAAAAGAGATAGGAGTTTTCCGTTACGGATCTCATTGGTACTCTTGATGTTGAAGAAAAGGCGAGAGCAAAGGACACACGTGCTCGAGTTGCTGAGGGAGGTTCTAGTGCCCACATGGTACGAACTTCAAGAAGAATTCTCACAAGAAGGGGAAGGGACTTTGCCATGTTTGCGGTGATCCTAATCATTGGGCTCCGAAGTGTCCTAAATGCTTTGAGGAGCACAAACATGAGAAGAGAGGCAAGTCCGCTAATGTTGTCATCGGTGATACTGATATGAAGGAATCTGGGTATGGTATTCTTCCTACCATCCTTTCAGTGCTGATTGGTTAATTGACACCGGTGCCAATGTACATGTTTGTGCTGACGCCTCTATATTTTGTTCTTACCAGGTCATAAGGACTACTCCCGTGCTGATGGGGAATGGGTCACATGCCATTGTTCGAGGTGTCGGTACAGTCAATCTGAAGTTTACTTCAGGGAAGACCGCGTGTCTCAAGAACGTTCATCATGTGTTGCCCATCAATAAAAACCTCATTAGCGGTTCCCATTTATGTCGAGATGGTTTTAAGTTGTTTTTCCAGTCTAATAAAGTTGTAAATTCTAAGTATGGACAATTTGTTGGGAAAGGCTAAGAGAGCAGAGGCTTGTTCCGCCTGTCTATGTTAGATATTTGCACTAAAGTTATTAATAATGTTTGCCACAATAATGAGTCTGATATTTGGCATTCACTACTTTGTCATATTAACTTTGGTTGCATGACACGACTAGCCAATATGAATTTAATTCTGAAAATCTCTATTGTCAAAGGCTCCAAGTGCAAAGTATGTGTGCAAGCTAAGCAACCTCGCAAGTCCCATAAGACTGCAGAGGCAAGAGACTTGGTGCCACTAGAGCTTATACATTCTGATCTTTGTGAGATGAATGGCGTGTTGACAAAAGGTGGAAAGAGATACTTCATGACATTGATTGATGACTACACTAGATATTGCTATGTGTATCTTCTAAAATCAAAAGATGAGGCTTTAACTTTCTTCAGAAACTATAAAGCTGAAGCAGAGAACCAACTTGATCGGAAAATTAAATGGCTTATGTCTGATCATGGTGGAGAGTACTTTTCAAATGAATTTGATTTGTTTTGTGCGGAACATGGTATAATCCATGAGAGGAGGCCTCCCTACTTACCTCAGTCAAATGGGGTAGCCGAAAGAAAGAACTGAACTCTAACTGATTTGTTTAACGCCATGTTAGACACATCGGGTCTTTCTAAGGAATGGTGGGGGGAGGCGCTGAAGACTGCATGTCATGTCCTAAACCGAGTTCCCACAAAGCATAAGACCGTGACTCCATATGAGGAATGGGAAAGGAAAATTTTGAGACTCTCTTACCTACGTTCTTGGGGTTGTTTGGCGAAAGTCAATATACCAATTCCCAAGAAGCGCAAGCTTGGACCAAAAACCGTGGATTGTGTTCTTCTAGGCTATGCTTTTCATAGAATTGGCTATAGATTTTTGATAATAAAATCTGAGGTATCCGACATGCATGTTGGTACGATTATAGAGTCTAATGATGCAACTTTCTTTGAGGATATATTTCCTATGAAGGATATGTCGAGTTCATCAAGAGATACCTACTCCATCTAGTGAGGAATTCGCTGTAATTTCTGAACCCACCATTGTGATGGAACACGTTGAGAATCCTGTTGAGGGTGACAATGCAACTCCTGTAAGGAATAAGAGACAGAGGGTACTGCAAAGTCCTTTGGTGATGATTTCATTGTGTACCTTGTGGATGACACACCTGGGACTATTTGAGAAGCATATGCATCTCCTGATGCTGACTACTGGAAGGAAATTGTTCGTAGCGAGATGGATTCCATCTTAGCTAACGGAACCTAGGAGATCACTGAGCATCCTTATGGGTGTAAACCTGTAGGATATAAGTGGGTGTTCAAGAAAAAGCTTAGACCTGATGGTACGATTAAAAAGGACAAGGCACGGCTTGTGGCTAAGGGTTATACCCAGAAAGAAGGTGAAGACTTCTTTGATACTTACTCACCCGTGGCTAGACTGTCCACAAATCAGGTGCTACTATCACTGGCTGCCTCACATGGTCTTCTCGTTCATCAAATGGACGTTAAGACAACTTTCCTCAATGTGGAGTTGAAGGAGGAAATTTACATGGATCAGCCAGACGGTTTTGTAGTACCTGGTCAGGAAGGAAAGGTGTGCAAGTTATTAAATTCTTTATATGGCCTTAAGCAAGCTCCTAAGGAGTGGCATCAGAAGTTCGAAAGAACATTAACTGTTGTCGGCTTTGTAGTAAACGATGGTGACAAGTGTGTGTACTATCGCCATGGTGGGGGCAAAGGCGTTATTCTTTGTCTGTATGTCGATGACATACTGATCTTTGGAACCAAACTTGATCTAATCAAGGAGGTTAAGGATTTCCTATCTCGCTGTTTTGAGATGAAGGATCTAGGAGTAGCTAATGTTATCTTGAACATCAAGCTGTCACTACTAGGGAAAACCCTATACACAGAATCTTAGTAGCAGCACGACTCAAAAAGGAGTGCTGCTGCTAACTAGCAGTAGCGCGGGTGTGTAAAACTCGCTACTGACAAACGTTTAGCAGTAGCGCGCTTGGTGTTACCCGCGCTGCTACAAATATCGATCGACAGTGCCCCCCAAACTCCATTTAGTAGCAGCGCGGTGCCGCGTGCCGCGCTACTGCTAAAGCTTTAGTGGTAGCGCGGTTTTCCTGAGCTCGCTTCTGCTAATTTTCAAATTCGACACACTTTTTGTCCCGGTTAGCAGTAGCGCTTCTGCTGAAAGCGCACTGCTGCTACTTTATTATCAGCAGCGCGTTTTACCTCCCGCGCTACTGCTAACCCGCACCAACCCACCACCTTTTCCCCACCCGTCCCCTCCCCTCCCCCTCCTCTCTTCCCTTTCCCCTACCTCCCACATCCTCCCAGTCTCACTCTTCTTCTTCCTCAACACTTCTCCCCCATTACTCTCCCTCTTCTACCTACCTTTCTCTCTCTTCATTACTCCTACCTAACTACACCATCTCCATTAATGCATCTCCTTTCTCTTTTTCCTTCCCCCTCCACTAGTTGAAGTTGTCTCCTCCCAAATTAGGTAACTAGGTAGATGTAGCATTTAGTTAAGTGACCTATTTGCCCCTAACTAGATCTATCTTTGTCAAGAAGAGCTTTGGGCACTTTTGATCTCCCTACATCATCATCTCATCACCGTGTGCTCGATCTCGAGATAGAGGTGATCAAAATTTCATGCTTTTGCAAAATGGAAATATGTTTATGTGTGTGTGATATGTTTATGGAAATTGTGTGTGTGGCATGAGTTGACGCCAAATTATGCTTTGAGTTGCCTATGTTTGGCCGAAATGTCAATTTATTTCTGTTTCGGCGAATTTCGGGCAAACTCTAGATCTATATATGTCCTATTTTTAAGGAAGGTCATGCCGAATTTTTGTATGACTTTGATGCATGCACGCATTTTTATAATCAATTTTTTTATTATTACCGTACAGAGTTGACGATGGTCAGTGGAACGATGGTGGACAGGTGGTTGTGGTTGGCGGGGCAGGACATGAAAGAAAATAACCGGACAGAAGTCTTATGTCCGTGTCGAAAATGCAAAGGAATAGTTTGGCTCGACCCCCATGACGATGGTCGTGTCGAAGCGCACCTGCTCATGACTGGTTTCATGGATGGCTATACTCGGTGGATAATTGAAGATGAGGATGACGATGTTGAGGATGCCGACGGGGCAGGCAATGATGACACGGGGCAAGACGAAGAGATGATCGATAATGGCGGCGGGGAAGAGGCCGGACATGGCGGCGGAGAAGGGGCCGGACATGGCGGAGGAGAAGGGGCCGGACATGGCGGCGGAGAGAACGACATGGACTCCACGCAGCAGAGTTCGTCGGTACTAAGTTCAATCGTGCGGGACCCTCATGTTCAAGCATTGCTTCGCAAGGAGACGAGTACTGAGAGAGCTGCTTCTAGAGAGGAGGCTAAGCTGGAGCAACTGGTGGTAGACTCGAACACTCCATTGTATGATGGTTGCAATCCTGAGGTGACCCGCTTGAGTTTCACGCTCCAACTCCTGAAGACGAAGGCTAAAAACAAATGGACCGACACTAGCCTCGATGAGCATCTCAAGTACCTAAAGGATGTTCTTCCCGCGGGTAATCTATGTCCTAGTAGTGTTGATGAGGCCAAGAAGATCGTGTGCCCTCTTGATCTGCCACACGTTAGATACCATGCATGCATCAACGATTGCATAATTTATCGGAAGGAGCACGCGGAAAAAACAAGCTGTCCGGTGTGCAATGCTTCTCGATACAAGAAGGCCGGGAAGAAATGTCCCCAGAAAGTTGTATGGTACTTACCGATCACTCCCCGTCTCCAGAGGTATTTTGTAGATCCCAAGGAAGCAAAGCTAATGCGCTGGCACGCGGAGAGGAAGAAGCCCGATGATGGAGATGATCCGAAGCTGAGACACGTCAAGGATGGAAGCCAGTGGAGAGCGTTGAACAGCTTCTATCGGTATTTTGAATGTGATGCAAGGAACATCGTGCTCGGCGCGTGTACCAATGGCATGAATCTGTTTGGCAACCAGAACACCAACCATAGCACATGGCTCGTGTTTGTATGGATGTACAACCTCCCCACCCCCCCGGTTGTGCATGAAATCGAAGTACATTCACATGAGCATGCTTATTCAAGGGCCGAAACAACCAGGAAATAATATTAATTTGTATCTTGGGCTACTTCAAGAGGAGTTAGACACGTTATGGAAAACACCGGCCAAGACATGGGACGCCAGCAAAGGCGAGTATTTCAACATGAGAGCCGCGCTGATCATGACAGTGTAGGACTATCTCGGTTACAGATATGTGGCAGGCCAGGTGTACCATGGATATTGCGGATGCACGCGGTGCATGGATGATATGACGTCTCAGCAGCTAACGTGAAGGAAAGATGGCGGGTTTGGGAAAATCGTGTACATGGGGCATCTAAGATGGCTCAAACAGGATGACCCGTGGAGAAACCATGGAGATCTATTCAATGGTCACGCTGAGCACCGAGGACTTCAACGTAAGTGGAGCGGTGCCGAAATCGATGAGCTGTTGAAAAACTGGAAGGAGTGCCCCGCACCGGGAAACACGATGAGAAAGGCGCCGGAGCCGCTGCTGAAGGTATGGAAGACGAGGTCTGTGTTCTGGGACTTGGAGTACTGGCACAAAATCGATACACCTCATTGCCTTGATCAAATGCATATCTATAAGAATGTCCTTGAGAGCTTGCTCGCAACACTGATGAACATGCCGGACAAGACCAAGGATGGTCCGAAGGAAAGAAAAGACTTGCAAGATTTGAAAATCAGGGAAGATCTGCACATGCCGCCCTGTAAAATGTCAGACAAAACAGAGACGGAGACGGAGGCACAGGAGAAGAAGGGAAAGAAAATAAAGAAAGATGATTATTCCCCCCTTCTTGCTTCACCTTAAGTCAGGCTGAGATCAATCAATTCTTTAAGTGCCTTACCGGAGTCAAAGTTAGTTCCGGTTATTGTGGCAAGATAAGCAGATATCTAGACACGAACAAGAAAAGGTTTAGCGGGATGAAGTCCCATGACTGTCATGTGATGATGACGCATATACTACCTGTTGCCCTTAGAGGGATAATGGACAAGCACGTCTATGACACGCTTATTGGTCTCTGCAACTTTTTCGACGTCATCTCTCGAAAGTCGATCAGTGTGAAGTAGCTCCGAAGGCTATAGGAAGAGATCGTTGTCATACTGAATAAGCTTGAGATGTACTTCCCGCCCGCGTTCTTTGACGTGATGGTGCATCTGTGTGTCCATATTGTGGATGACATAATAGACCTGGGGTAGTCATTCCTACACAACATGATGCCGTTTGAGAGGATGAATGGGTTCATCAAAGGATTTGTTCGTAACATGTCCCGTCCGGCTGGAAGTATCGTCCAGGGCTATGTGACACAAGAGTGCATCTCTTTCTGTGAGAATTTTCTATATGGCGCAGACCAGCCGCCTGGTGTTAGTGTTGTTTTGCCAGTTAACAAGCATGATGGGAGGCTCGAAGGAGAAGGTCACTGCAACGGTCACAGGGAACTGCATGTGGCATACTCAGATCGACGCAACGACTTTGACAGAGCAAACTTGGTAGTGCTACAACACCTAGACGAGGTAGATCCTTTCGTGGCACTGCACAAAGAAATTATTGCAAAGAAGTATCGTGACCGGGGGGTATGCAGGACGGACGCTGAAGTTACTAAAGAGCACAACCACACTTTCCTGCATTGGTTGAAAGAGCATATTATTGCTAATCCCCCGGAGGAGGGCTCTAAGGACGTATTGCTCATATACGCCTTAGCACATGGCCCCTCGCCCAACCTCGTAACCTATCAGGCATATGATATCAATGGATACACATTCTACATGGAGGCCAAAGATATGGACAGTGATGATCAGAACTCAGGGGTGACGATGGAATGCATGACCGGCAGCGACAACGGCGCAACTGAATGATTTTATGGAAGGGTCGAGGAGATCTGGGAGCTTGACTACTCTGGACTGCACAACACGACGATGTTCCGTGTCAGATGGGCTAAGAATGCCGAAAGAGAAAACCGGATTTTCACTACCATGACTATACCCGATGCCAAGAGCGCTACCGTGAACGCTATCGCAAAAAACGAGCCATGGGTACACGCTAAGCACGTGACACAATGCTTCTTCATAACCGACCCACGCAATCCCAGCCGTGTTGTCATGAGGAGAGGCAAAAGGAACATCATTGGAATGGATGGAGTCGCCAACGAGGAAGACTATGATCAGTACGGCAACCCAATGAGGAAAGATGACGATGATGATGAAGTATGCGTCAAAAGAAGAATCAATACTACATTACCTAAGAAAAATCATACTCCATGGAAAAGGCAAAGTCACAATGAGAGGCTCAATTATTCTTTGACGAACAAGAAGGGAAAGAAGCTTACTCAAAAATGAAAACGTCAACGCTGAGGAACCGTATGTTATCGGTCAAATGATGTAATATATATATATATATATATATATATATGTTCCTATTTTGTATACAAACTTAGCCATTATTATGCATGGGTCCAATGATGTAATATATATGTTCCTATTTTGTATACATATTTAACCGTAAAATGATGCAATATATATCGCCTTCCCTTCGTTCACAGCTCTCGGGAAATAAAAGTGGGAGAAAATGAGTGGGAGAAAATAAAGGAAAAGAAAAAGGAAAACTGGTTATAGTAGTAGCAGTTTTCTGAAAAGAGCTATAGTCAAGCTAGCAGTAACGATTTCCTTAGAAAATCGCTACAGCTAGTTAAGGTAGTAGCAACACATTTGGTCTAAACCGCTACAACTAGTGAAGTTAGTAGCAGCGCATTTGGTCTAAACGCGCTACTGCTACGTCCACTTAACCCAAAATTATCACTCTCCCTACTTCATCCCACATCTTTTCCCCCAAATCCTCACTATCTCTTCCCCCGTCGCACCCCCGTGCCCCGGCGCTCGCTCCCAACCCCGGCGCTCGCCCCCGACCCGGCCCTCACCCCCGACCCCGGCGCTCGCCCCCGACCCGGCCCTCGCCCCCGACCCGTCGGCCCTCGCCTCCCTCCTCTGCTTCCTCCCCTCCTCGCCCATGCACCCTCTGTAAACCCCCCCCTCCCCTCTTTATGCTAGCTAGGGTTCTTCGGTTAATTTACTTAGGTTTTAGTTAGGGTAGTAGGTTAATTAGGTTATCTATTTAGTTATGAATTTAGCTAGGTTTCAAAACAGGACAGAAATTTAGGGTTAAGCAATTGTAGTTAAAAGAAAAGGCAACATTTAAGCAATTGGCCAAATCAACATCCCTTGTTAAAGCAAATTTAGCTAGGCTGAATTTATATGCAAATTTGAACTTGACATGTGATATGTGGATATGTCATGTTTTGGACATGTTATGTTTGGAATTTGAACATGTCATTTGGACATGTGATGTTTTGGTTCAATTTTGGTAAATGATTTGAGTGGCCTATGTTACGCTGGAATGTTGATTCATTTCCATTCCGGTGAATTTCAGGCGCTCGATATGTCCATTTTTTAGCAAAGGTCATGCCGAAATTTGCCGTGAATTTTGGCATGATTTGTGCTAGATGGTTGGCATATCGAGTGCTGGCACATGGATTACTTTTTTATGTCATCTCTCTTTTTTCATACTTTTAGAAGTAAACGAGGACACTTAATCATAGGAAACATGTCGAACAACAAAGAAACTGGGCCTTCTGACCAAGATGCAGACGAGATGGATTATGAGGGTGAACAAGAGTACCTCGACTATTTGAATGCTAAGCAAGGTTTGTAGGTCGGCCTCCATGATGGTACTGACGCCGACATCGACATCGACGGCGCCGACACCGATGGCGGCGCTGAGACCGGCGGGGAAGGTACCGGCGCCGATGCCGCTACCGAAAATAGGAAGCATAAGAAGCAGAGGATATGAAAACCTAACAAACTAGGGATTGGACAACTTGTGATCACAAAGATGACACCTGGCAAGTTTGAGCCATTAGAGCCGGAAGAACCTCGCAAGTGCTATGGGAACCAAGTAGGATGCATCCTACGGTAATGCGCGAGCATCAACGACGATGACTTAAGGAGTAAAGAACATTTGACGCAGTTTCTCCTAACGAACTTGCACAAGAGATTCAAGTTCCCTGACCGGGATGATAACATAGAACACCCGTGGGATGATCCGAAGATGAAAAAGATTAACAATCACGCCATGGGCATGTTCAGCAATGATTTGGCCTCCTAGAAAGGGAGGGTGAAACGAGCTATTGAGGCTGAGGAACCCCTGTCCAAGATTCTAGAGGAAAATCCGACACTTACAGAAGAGGAGATCGAAAAGTTCAAGGACACTTGCGCTATCGAGGCAGCCAAGGCTAAGGCTGCGAAATTCAAGAGCCTTCAGCAAAGGAACACGGGGAAGCATCGCCTCAGAATCCGTGGCTACCTCGGTAAAAGGCCCATATGGGTGTGGAGGACGCGGAACGTGAAGCCGGGGTCTCCCAGACCCCTTCGCGAAGTTCACCAACCCCTTGGAGCGTGACTTCATCAGGGCCCACTACAAGTGGGACAAGGAGAAAAACGTTTTTTACACAGACCAGATCACGAGGAAATTGATTAGACTACTGGAGAAGCATCACAAGCTTGCAGCCGAAAGCCCTACTTCTCTGATGAGGCCCAAATGGGACACCCCTCTCAACCGGGCCTTGAACGAACTTAAGGGACTCCCTTTGGGCCAGCGGCCACAATATGGTCCTGTGCACGGCGCTGGAGACGGCACCACGTGGAAGGTGTTTTACAACGAGGGCCCGGAGGCCAAGGAGCAGAAAAGGAAGTTTAGTCAGGCGGACATCAACTCGAAGGTGAAGCTTGCGGCCGAGAAAAAGCAGCTGAGGACGCGGAAAAAACAGCCGACGAGAAAAATGAGTTGCTATAGCAGGCAGTCAATGTAGCTGTAACTGCCTGCAGAAATGATTTCGCCACTAACTTGGCTCCAGCTATCATCAACTGGAGGAAGGAAAATCCAGACAAGACGGTACATGATTTCCCGATGCCTAGTTTCGTCGGGAGCAACTCCATGAACAACAACAAGACCGCACCATCACTTGCTCATGCAACCGGGCCTCCTCTCGTGGTCGCTCCCGCTCATAGCAGCCCGTCCTCAGTCTCTGGCGTGCTAGGTGGGCCTTCGTCTTTGGCTGAGCTCGACACCATCACGGTAATTACATGTCGCACCAACATATATATATATAGAATACTCCATTTTCATTGACTTTCGGATGTTTTACGCCACAGACATATGTGTTTGCAGGGCGAAGAAACCCCATGCACCATACTCGACTTGATAAAAGGCCAGAAGGTGGACGTGCGAAAGGGGATGATCTTGAACCCCATGAAACCCACGTTCCACAACCAGCCGATTCCCGCTAGGCACTTTAGGGTTAGCTTGTCCAATGTGAAATCAGGCACGAGGATTTGCCTCCTCCAGTACAGCATGTGGGAGAGGACGACGAGACCCTGCCATGGATTGGAAGCTGCAAGGGTTAGGTGCTGCTATGGCCGAAGAATCTTATTCGTCTAGAGCCGGCCGAGAGCACTCCAATAACCACACATCAACAAGCATGTGCGGATACCATCACCCCGCCTACACAATTACCAGCTCCTGTAGTGCCGGGTGAGAGCGGCGAACGACGTGATGAAGGGGGTGCAATAGTACTGGCTGATGTAATCGGTCCTGCAGAACAGAGAATGGATGATGAGATGGAGGTTGACCATATGGGTTTCCTCAATACAAACGCGTATGACTATGACATAGATATGACGAGTCAACCATATGACGAATCGGGCTATCAGCATGCTAATGAGGATATGGATGATATGCCCGGGCAGGAAGGTCGTTGGAAGGATTGCAAAAAGTCTCTCTTCATGAATTCCTCACAGGACACGCCTGAAGATGTCGCCTCAACACAGGTGCAACTAGCCGGGGGTCGTACAGTGCTTAGCCCGGGAACCCTGGGCCAGGGGTTAAGGAAGGGTCTGGAAGGTGTGCCCAAGAAAAAGGAGAGGAAGAGATCGGGGAAGATAACTGCCTCCAAACAAGCCAGAGCACAAAGCAGCTAGATGATGCATTCTGAAGAGCGTGTACCCGTGAAAGGTGTGGTGATGTTCCATCTCACGGGCGAGCCGATGCTACCGCCGAAACCGCTGGAGGCACTATCAGGGGATGTCAGGAGACTGCACGACCATGTGCTGTCGACTGAGAAAAGCCTACTAGCCTCAAAGGATCCAGGATATCCGACATACGTGGCTTGTGTGCCTGAGGGGAAGTGCTATGTCAAGACACGGCCCGCGGATGTGTTCTTTCTGCGGTTTGACCATATCTATGAGATGTTTCTGACAAGGCGGCTCGATTTTACAATCGTCCGCCTTTTTGCGCTACATATGAGCTCCGTCATGAAGAGTGAAGAAGTCTTGCAAATCTGTGTGGCGGATCCGTACTACATGCACGAGTCTTTCTTGAATCTTGGCGACTTTGAGCGTGAAACTGCTAGGGAGTACCTCCAAAACTTCATGGTACAGAATAAGGACCGGGAAATTGTCCTCGTGCCTTATCATCCAAAGTAAGTCAGTTCTGGACAACCCTTTCTTACATTTCAATCATTCCTTCTCTCTCATCTGGGGAATAATTTGAGGTGTCTTTTCCCTGCAGCAACGTGCGCGCCTTCCTTATCGCACTTTACCCGCAAGTCTCCCACGCCGTGTATTTTGACCCTACCAGAGACTACAAGAAAAAAGACTACACCCACATAGTGAATATTCTAGATGATGCTCTCCAAGGATTCATCATTAGAGGTAGCCACATGCAGATCAGGAAACAAAGGAACAAGAAGATGGGTTTCATGCATAAAACTAACTTCTCCTGCATCCATGTCCCAAAACCAAGCAAAAGGGATGGATTCTACATCGTCCATCTCATGATTCAGTTCAACACAAATCACCAAAAGCTTCGCATGAGAAGAAGAAATGATGATCATATCCACAAGTGGCTAGAATCTCATGGAGAAGCGGATTATAAACTTAGAGATGACTTCTTTCGCATCCAAAGGGACATTGCAACGATCATCATGAAAGAAGTCGTCGATGAGAAGGGGATGTTCCACCACGTCCCTATATCGCGAGCTGACGTCCAAACTCGCATAGGCATGCAACATCTAGACCTCACGCCGTTCAAGCAGCTAGGGTCCATCCTCGATGATATGGAAGGATGGAACTTCTAGTGATTTATGATGTCGATGATGATGATATCTGTCGGTTGAACTTGTATACGTTTTGTAGCGATGAAACTTTGTGATGTCGGTCCCTGCCGAACTTGTGTAATGCTACTTTGTTAGTTTGCATATGATGACATGCGTACGTCTAGTTAATTAGTTTGCATACTGTATGTTGCATCTAGTTGCTAACCCTTTCTTTTTCGGTGTTGCTCTAGTATATTTTGTTGCATATATATGATTGTACATCCTCTTCATGAACATGCACATCTAACAGGTACCTAGTTTCTTGATGGCGAGATGGAAGTGCTATGTCGTGTACAAAGGGAAGGTTCAGGGGGTGTAAATGAGTGGCCTGAGTGTCAGGCGCAAGTGAATGGGTTCTCGGGCGCTAGCCATAAAGGCTTCAAAAGCTGACAAGAAGGAGAAGCTAGTTACTTGAGGTTCACGCTAGCGCGAGAGAGGACTCATAACCACCGCCTCATGTGCTGCATAGTTCCGCTCTCACTCATAGTGATAGCTCTTCTCGCGTATACCTTTATTTAGATGGATGACGGTGTAGCTGCAAGTATTCGAGACTTGCATGTATCGCTATTTTCGAGATGATGACAAGATACCACTTTCTGTTGGATGATGATTATGATGAGACTATTTGTATGTATATGCTATGATTACATTTGTGGTCTCGCAGGCATTTGTATGTGTATCATGATGACATTTGTATGTGTATCATGATGGCATTTGTATTTGCTAAAGATTCTTCTATAAAGCCTGTTCAAATACAAAACAAATATGTAGGGAAAAATATATTAAAATTAGCAGTAGCGAGTGGAGTTAGCTAGTAGCGCGCACGTGGGAAGCGCGCTATAGCTATTAGCAGTAGCGAGCTCCACGGAAGAACGCTGCTGCTACACTTGTATATCAGTAGCACGGGCTCACACGCGCTGCTGCTATGGTTTAGCTGTAGCACCTTATTAGTAGCGCCGCCTCCCGCGCTACTGATAACCCTAAAACCCGCGCTGCTGCTAGGATTTTCCCTAGTAGTGTGTTGAGAGACGAGAATGGTGGGATCACACTGCTTCAGTCTCATTATATGGAAAAGATCTTGAGTTGTTTTGGGTATAGCGACTACAGGCCTTCTCCAACTCCATATGATGCTAGTGTGTTGCTTCGAAAGAATCGACGGATTGCTAGAGATCAACTGAGGTATTCTCAGATTATTGGCTCGCTTATGTATTTGGCGAGTGCCACGAGGCCTGCCATCTCTTTTGCTGTGAGCAAGCTGAGTCAGTTTGTGTCAAGACCGGAAGATCATCATTGGCGTGCGCTTGAGAGAGTTATGCGCTACTTGAAAGGCACTGCGAGCTATGGGATTCACTACACCGGGTATCCAAGGGTACTGGAGGGTTATAGTGACTCGAACTGGATATCTGATGCTGATGAGATTAAGGCCACAAGTGGTTATGTTTTTACACTTGGTGGTGGCGCTGTTTCCTGGAAGCCTTACAAGCAGAGCATCTTAATGAGGTCAACTATGGAAACAGAACTCACATCATTAGACACTGCCACTGTTGAAGCAGAGTTGCTTTGTGAGCTATTGATGGACTTACCTATGGTTGAAAAACAAATACCCCTATCCTGTTGAACTGTGGTAATCAAACTGTGATCGTCAAGATAAATAGTTCTAAGGATGATATGAAGTCCTCAAGGCATACAAAGAGGAGACTTAAATCTGTCAGAAAACTGAGGAACTCCGGAGTTATTACATTGGATTATATCCAAACGTTGAAAAACTTGGCAGATCCCTTCACAAAGGGTCTATCACATAATGTGATAGATAATGCATCGATGGAGATGGGTTTGAGACCCACCACATGAGTTGTCCATAGTGGTAACCCACTCTATGTGATCGGAGATCCCGTGAAATAGAAATGGGAGACAAGTTGTTGGTCATCTGAGAGGAGAGTATCCCTATTTTAATTATCCCACTCCGTGAAGATGCAATATTCTCCTGATCTGCATGGCAGGTTGATATTTATCTTAATGTGTTCCAAGTGGCTTATTTGATTAAGCAGAGATATTGTCCTGCAGAGCATCCCCTGAGGAACACACCTATATGAATTTGACTGTTAAAGTTGCAGTCTGTGAGAATTGGGTGTTGATGTCATGATTTATCTTTTGTTTATTCAGATTAAAATTCGTAGTAATTTGCTCATATATTGAACATACAAATTTATATAGACGTGTTTTAGAGTGTAAATTCACTCATTTTGCTTCATATGTACTCCCTCCATTCCTAAATATAAGTCTTTTTAGAGATTTCATTAAAAACTACATATGGATGTATATAGACACATGTTAGAGTGTAGATTCACTCATTTTGCTTCATATGTAGTCCGCATTAGAATCTTTATAAAGACTTATATTTAGGAACAGGGAGTCACTACAAAAAAAAATACACTTCCGTGATGATATGTGTTTGTCACAGTAGGTCGCGTTTTTTGTTATGCATGTACATCCATGACGATTTTATGACAGAATCAAGATAGTCATACCTGTGCTGCCATAGAAGTGTTCCATGACATTACCAAAATTATCATCACGGAAGTGTCCACTTCCATGAAGATAAATCACGCGTCACAGAAGTGCTTTCGTCAAGGGTGACCAGCACGTGGCATCCATCGTAACGGAATGCCGTTAAGCTATCGGGTCCGGTTTTCGATCCAATAACCCGCTAACAGCTCCGACCAATGGGGATTTTCCACGTGTAAAATCGGCATTGGCTGGAGGAAACACGTGTCGGCTCACCGTTGGGACAAATGTCATCCACTCATTGGACCGAAGGCGCCTATGATACATCGACACGTGGCACAGCCCAACAAAGGCCCATTCTTGTGAAAAGGCTGGCCCATTTGACTTGGTCAAAAGGTGGCAGGCACGGCCTGTTCGCATATAGCCCATTTACAGCCCCCTAACCCAGGGCCCATTACGACCTATCTGAATTAGGCCCAGTAGCGTCATCTGGGTCGTCCTATATGATTCCAGCCCATTTTAAGTTCTAGCCTATGTATGGCCCATGACATCTTTCAGCCCATATGAGGCCCTTTGTAACTCTTGACCCATTAACGGCCCGTGGTGAAACTGGCCCGTAATGAACAGTGTATCACTTTATACCAATTAATGGCCCATTAATCCATTGGGCCGTTTGCAGCCCATGTTATCTTTCGACCTTCTCAGGGCTCATTTATTCTTGGGCTCATTTCCAGCATTTGGTTACTTATGACCCGTTACTGCCATTTTCTGCTTGTGGGCCAAATTCAGCCTGTGGTTACAGTCGGCCCATTTGTGGCCTGGTAATACGTTGGGCCGTTTTCATAGCGTCATCAAATACGACCTATTAACGACGGCCCGCTATGGTCGACCCATGAACGGACAGTTCCAACTCTAGCCCGTTTACGGCCATAATGCGGTCTGTTATTGGCCCATGTTTGGCCAATCGATCATACGCCCCGTATAAGGCCCATTGATGATACGGCCCATAGAAGGCCCATTGTTTCTATGGTCCGTAGAAGGCCCATTGTTTCTATGACCCATAGAAGGCCCATTGTTTCTACGGCCCGTAGGAGGCCTAGTGTCACTACAGTAAATATGTAGCCCATGGTTATTGTGGCCTAGTTTTAAAAAATAGGTTATTGTGGCCACTAGCAAACCGCGGAAAAAGAACTGCACTGACTACAAGCAAACAAATAAACAAGACAACAAGGAAATAAATAAGCAGCAAACTTACGGTACGCTATCACAGCTATTACACATATTACATCCACTGGGTATCAAAGTTCGCCACCAGCGCAAATAAATGCGCCGACTAACGAATATACAGAACTGGGAGCACTTTAGAAGGCACTAGGTCTGGCCAGGTCGGGCCCCCCAAACAGCTAAACAAGCTGATTAGACCTTAGTTGTGTCAAAGATAGATGCATCACCCGTAGCTATATGGCATGATGGTGCGCAAGGCAGTCCTCTGACATCTTCATTACATCTTTGACTTCAAGTCGGAGCTGAGCTGAAGCAAGCCTTTCCGCTTTAAGTTGAGACTAAAGAACTCGAACTGATTGATGCAGCGACTGCACAGAGGTTGTCTCAGACCTGCTGATGAGTAGCTTCAACTCAAGGTCTTCATCAAGACAAGACCTTGGGGTCATCTCACTGTCCTTAAGATGGTTTGGCTCACTATCTTCCCTAAAGTTCTGCCTGGCATAAGAGATACGACTCTGAAAGAGAAACGAGGAGACACGTAAAAGGTTTCACAAGT
The DNA here is from genome assembly GCF_018294505.1 of Triticum aestivum. NCBI lineage: Eukaryota > Viridiplantae > Streptophyta > Magnoliopsida > Poales > Poaceae > Triticum > Triticum aestivum. The sequence goes on along the minus strand of NC_057813.1, from coordinate 672,768,989 downwards.
ATATAAGCAAATAAATGGACCTGTTCTGCATAAGGAACATGTTTTTACAACTACAATTTGAAACTGGTAGTTGTTGCAAACATCCAATCAGATGTAAACAGCAAAGCAAACAGAAGTGGAGGAAATGATGCCTATCCAAATCTATACTAGAAGAAAGTTTGAAGGCTTGACAGGGATGAACTTACATTACATGTTAACACGGGCTGGACAAATCCCTTCTCCACGTTGATGCAAGGATAATTCAATAAATTCCCCAAAGAAAATTCTTTATAAGCATTGCCATTATTCTACATTTTGCAAAGAGTAAATATAGATCAAATAATATTGGAAGAAACAGAGGATAATGAAGCTCAGGTGCAGACTGATGATACATAATCAAATAGCAATTAATTAAGTACAGTGTTACAAGGCAAAAGGGAGAGAGCTATTGACAAGAGCAATGTAGAGCCCAGTATTGTTGTGAGATCATCTGATCCTCTGAGCAAGGAGATTCATCTAAAATTAGTTTTCATACAAGAGAGAAGGTAAGGCAGATGCAGAAATTTAGGAGTTCAAATTTTGAGTTGATTGATGTCTACTACACAACCTTCTTCTTGTAGATGTTGTTGGGCCTGCAAGTGCACAGGTTTGTAGGACAGTAGCAAATTTCCCTCAAGTGGATGACCTAAGGTTTATCAATCCGTAGGAGGCGTAGGATGAAAATGGTCTCTCTCAAGCAACCTTGCAACCAAATAACAAAGAGTCTCTTGTGACTCCAACACACCCAATACAATGGTAAATTGTATAGGTGCACTAGTTCGGCGAAGAGATGGTGATACAAGTGCAAAATATATAGTAGATAAAGGTTTTTGTAATCTGAAATTATAAAAACAGCAAGGTAACTAATGATAAAAGTGAGCGTAAACGGTATTGCAATGATAGGAAACAAGGCCTAGGGTTCATACTTTCACTAGTGCAAGTTCTCTCAACAATAATAACATAGATAGATCATATAACAAGCCCTAAACATGCAACAAAGTGTCACTCCAAAGACACTAATAGCAGAGAACGAACGAAGAGATTATGGTAGGGTACGAAACTACCTCAAAGTTATTCTTTCGGATCAATCTATTCAAGAGTTCGTACTAGAATAACACCTTAAGACACAAATCAACCAAAACCCTAATGTCACCTAGATACTCCATTGTCACCTCAAGTATCCGTGGGCATGATTATACGATATGCATCACACAATCTCAGATTCATCTATTCAACCAACACAAAGTACTTCAAAGAGTGCCACAAAGTTTCTACCGGAGAGTCAAGAACGTGGGCCAACCCCTATGCATAGGTTCATGGGCGGAACCCGCAAGTTGGTCACCAAAACATACATCAAGAGGCACATGACATCCCATTGTCACCACAGATAAGCACGGCAAGACATACATCAAATGTTCTCATAAAAGACTCAATTCGATAAGATAACTTCAAAGGGGAAAACTCAATTCATCACAAGAGAGTAGAGGGGGAGAAACATCATAAGATCCAACTACAATAGCAAAGCTCGGGATACATCAAGATCCTGCCATAGAGGGAACACGAGAGAGAACACGAGAGAGGGAGATCAAACACATAGCTACTAGTACATACCCTCAGCCCCGAGGGTGAACTACTCCCTCCTCATCATGGCGAGTGTTGGGATGATGAAGATGGCCACCGGTGAAGGATTCCCCTTCCGGCAGGGTGCCAGGAAGGGCTCCCAAGAGGTTTTTGGTGGCTATAGAGGATTGCGGCGGCGGAACTCCCGATCTATCTTCTTCGTCGATGTTTTTAGGGTACGTGGGACTATATAGGCGAAAGAAGTCGGTCGGGGGGTGCTCGAGGGGTCCACGAGACAGGGGGCGCGCCCTACAGGGGGGGCGCCCTCCTATCTCGTGGGCTCCTCGAGGATCTTCTGACTTCCTCTCCGAGGCTCTAGGATGATAATCTTCCAAAAAATCATGATGCCGAAGGTTTCATTCCATTTGGACTCCATTTGATATTCCTGTTCTTCGAAATACTGAAACAGGCAATAAAACAGCAATATGGGCTAGGCCTCCGGTTAATAGGTTAGTCCCAAAAGTAATATAAAAGTGTATAATAAAGCCCATAATCATTCAAAACAGATAGTAATATAGGATGAATGCTTCATAAATTATAGATACGTTGGAGACGTATCATCATCCCCAAGCTTAATTCCTACTCATCCTCGAGTAGGTAAATGATAAAAGAAAGAATTTATGAAGTGTGAATGCTAGAGGTGCACAAGTTTGATCAATGATAATTTGAATCACCTTTTCTAGCATGATAATATGTCATAACAGTAGTTCATCTCATAAAACTTTTCATTATCAAGTAACAAGCAATTCACATGTTAAATCATAGACCATAAACTTTCTTGAAAACTAGCAAACTTCATTCTTAGTCATCAAACAATTGTAATTCATCTTACTTTCAGGAAGACTCTATGTAAGAGCTTTGATTTAGCAAATTTCACATACTAAACTATCATATAGTCTTCTACAATTGCTAACACTCACGCAATACTTGTGGTTATGAAGTTTTAATCAGACACAGAGAAAGATTGGGGCTTATAATGTTGCCTCCAAATGTATTCACCTTTGGGTGATGTCAACAATAATAGTTCATGCTAACATACATCCAATTGGATATATATATATATCAAGATCACCCCACCACGAAGTGCTTGCCAAAGGATAAAATGAAAAAGGGAAAGGTGAAGATCACCTTGACTCTTGCATAAAGTAAAAGATAGGCCCTTCGCAGAGGGAAGTAGGGATTTGTAGATGTGCCAGAGCTCGATTTTAAAAATAGATAAATAATTTTGAGAGGTATGATCTGAGTCAACATAACAACCAAGAGTTCCCAATATCTTCCATACTACATACATTATAGGCGGTTCCCACGCAGAATTGTAAAAGTTTATACTCCCCAACCACCAACAAGCATCAATCCATGGCTTGCTCGAAACAACGAGTGCCTCCAACTAACAACAATCTTGGGGGAGTTTTGTTTAATTATTTTGATTTGATTTTGATCTTTTTGATCATGGGACTGGGCATCCCGGTTACCGCCACTTTCTCGTGAATGAGGAGCGGAGTCCACTCCTCTTGAGAATAACCCACCTAGCATGGAAGACACTGACAGCCCCTAGTTGCTACATGAGCAATTCAGGCATACAAAACATATTATAATTTGAAGGTTTAGAGTTTGGCACATGCAAATTTACTTGGAATGGCAGGTAAATACTGCATATTGGTAGGTATGTTGGACACTCATGGCAAAAACATGGTTCAAGGAATTTGGATGCACAAGCAGTATTCCCGCTTAGTATAGAAATTTAGGCTAGCAAGGGGAGAAAGGCAAGCTCAACATGTTTGAATGATCCATGACAATATACTTTAACTGAGATGCCAGAAAACATAACCCATTACGTTGTCTTCCTTGTCAAACATCAACTCTTTAGCATGTCATACTTAATGAGTTCTCACAATTATAAAAGATGTATATGATAATATATTTATATGTGAAATCTCTCTTCCTTCAATATTCTTTCATGAATTGTTCAAATGACTAATACCGTGCTTGCTAACCGTCAATAAATTTACAACCTCTACTTCTTAGATGTGAAGTCATTACTCCACATGGGATAAGCAAAAGAGACATATATAATTTCAGATTTATGACATTCAACTCATTCAACCATTTACTCATAGAATATAAGTGAAGCACACGAGTAAATGAAAAACTCCTCCAACAAGATATAAGTGAAGATCAATGCATAGCAACATAATTATGCAACTATGCGAAGACTCACTCTCAATAAAGAATTTCAGATCTTGGTATTGTATTCAAGCATCAAGAAAAACAAAATAAAATGACAATGCAAGGATAGCACAACTCATGTGAAGAAGCAAAAACTTAGGTTCAACCGATACTAACCGATAGTTGTTGAAGAAGAAAGGTGGGATGCCTACCGGGGCATCCCCAAGCTTAGATGCTTGAGACTTCTTGAAATATTATCTTGGGGTTCCTTGGGCATCCCCAAGTTTGAACCTTTGTGTCTCCTTAATTCCTTACATATCATGGTTTCTCTTTTTATCAAAAGCTTCATTCACAACAAACTCAACAAGAACTCGTGAGATAGGTTAGTATAAACCAATGCAAAACCTTATCATTTTCTACTGTAACAAATCACTAAAATTATTATTCAACATTGCATAATAAATGTCTCTGCATACTTAATACTCCTATCCTCAAATAGAATCATTAAACAAACAAACATATGCAAACAATGCAAACATAACAGCAATCTTTCAAAACAGTACAGTCTGTAAAGAATGCAAGAGTAACAATACTTCCCTTACTCCAAAAATTATGAACTAAAACTCCCACTGTAATAAATTTATGAGCTCTTAATATGCAAAAAGATTCAACATTATACCGTTCTCTGACTTTTCTAGGGAATTTTTGCAACAGCGGTAAACTTTCTGTTTTCAAACAGTAACATGTATACTAGCAAAATAAGCATGGCAAAGGCTATCCTTGACTTTTTTTATTGAAACTAAAGATGCAAAAAATTATTCTAACTAACAGCAAGCAAATACTAACAAAATAAAATGACGCTCCAAGCAAAACAAATATCATGTGGTGAATAAAAATATAGCTCCAAGTAAAGTTATCGATGAACGAAGACGAAAGAGGGGATGCCTTCCGGGGCATCCCCAAGCTTAGGATCTTGGTTGTCCTTGAATATTACCGTGGGTTGCCTTGGGAATCCCCAAGCTTAGGCTCTTTCCACTCCTTATTGCATAGTCCATCGAAACTTTACCCAAAACTTGAAAACATCAACCACACAAAACTCAAAACAAAACTCATAAGCTCCGTTAGTATAAGAAAATAAATCACCACTTAGATACTGTAATGAACTCATTCTAAATTCATATTGGTGTAAATCCTACTGTATTCCCACTTCTCTATGGTTCATACCACTTAATGCTAGCCATAGATGCATCAAAATAAGCAAACAACACAATAAAAACAGAATCTGTCAAAAACAGAACAGTCTATAGTAATCTGTATCAAACGTATACTTATGGAACTAAAACAATTATGAACTAAATTGATGGACCTGAGCAATTTGTCTATTAATCATATGAAAAAAGAATAAACCTAAAAGCACTCTCCAGTAAAAAATGGCAGCTAATCTCGTGAGCGCTAAAGTTTCTGTTTTTTACAGCAAGATCACATAAACTTCACCCAAGTCTTCCCTAAGGTTCTACTTGGAACTTTATTGAAACAAAAGCTATAAAACATGATTAGTACAGTAGCATAATCATGTGGACACACAAAAACAGTAAGGATAAATATTGGGTTGTCTCCCAACAAGAGCTTTTCTTTAATGCCTTTCTAGCTAGGCATGATGATGACAATGATGCTCACATAAAAGATAAGAATTGAAACATAACGGGACCATCATGAAGAATATGGCTAGCACATTTAAGTCTAACTCACTTCCTATGCATAGGGATTTTGTGAGCAAACAACTTATGGGAACAATAATCAACTAACACAGGAAGGTAACACAAGCATAGCTTCAAGAATTTAAGCACATAGGGAAGAAACTTGATATTATTGCAATTCCTACAAGCATATGTTCCTCCCTCATAATAATTTTCAGTAGCATCATGAATGAATTCAACAATATAACCAGCACCTAAAGCATTCTTTTCATGATCTACAATCATATAACTTTTAATACTCTCCACATAAGCAAAATTCTTCTCATCAATAGTAGTGGGAGCAAACTCAACAAAATAACTATCATATGATTGAAAATTAAGATCAAGATGACAAGTTTCATGGTTATCATTATTCTTTAAAGCATACGTGTCATCACAATAATCATCATAGATAGGAGGCATGCTTTCATCATAGTAATTTTGCTCATCAAAGCTTGGGGGGCAAAAAATATCATCTTCATAAAACATAGCTTCCCCAAGCTTGTGGCTTTGCATATCATTAGTATCATCGATATTCAAGGAATTCATACTAACAACATTGCAATCATGCTCATCATTCACATATTTCATGCCAAGCATTCTATGTAATTCTTCTTCTAGCACTTGAGCACAATTTTCCTTTCCATCATACTCATGAAAGATATTAAAAAGATGAAGCATATGAGACAAACTTAACTCCATTTTTTGTAGTTTTCTTTTATAAACTAAACTAGTGATAAAACAAGAAACAAAGAGATTCGATTGCAAGATCTAAAGATATACCTTCAAGCGCTAACCTCCCAGGCAACGGCGCCAGAAAAGAGCTTAGTTGTCGGGGTGTGAGTGAGTGCCCTTTACCTAGCCTCCCCGGCAACGGCGCCAGAAAAGAGCTTGATGTATACTACACAACCTTCTTCTTGTAGACGTTGTTGGGCCTGCAAGTGAACAAGTTTGTAGGACAGTAGCAAAATTCCATCAAGTGGATGACCTAAGGTTTATCAATCCGTAGGAGGCGTAGGATGAAAATGGTCTCTCTCAAGCAACCCTGCAACCAAATAACAAAGAGTCTCTTGTGTCCCCAACACACCCAATACAATGGTAAATTGTATAGGTGCACTAGTTCGGCGAAGAGATGGTGATACAAGTGCAAAATAGATAGTAGATAAAGGTTTTTGTAATCTCAAATTATAAAAACAGCAAGGTAACTAATGATAAAAGTGAGCGTAAACGGTATTGCAATGATAGGAAACAAGGCCTAGGGTTCATACAATAAGACTCCAAATACACTAATAGTGGAGAATGAACGAAGAGATTATGGTAGGGTACGAAACCACCACAAAGTTATTCTTTCGGATCAATCTATTCAAGAGTTCATACTAGAATAACACCTTCAAACACAAATCAACCAAAACCCTAATGTCACCTAGATACTCCATTGTCACCTCAAGTATCCGTGGGCATGATTATATGATATGCATCACACAATCTCAGATTCATCCATTCAACCAACACAAAGTACTTCAAAGAGTGCCACAAAGTTTCTACCGGAGAGTTAAGAACGTGGGCCAACCCCTATGCATAGGTTCATGGGCGGAACCCGCAAGTTGGTCACCAAAACATACATAAAGAGGCACATGACATCCCATTGTCACCACTGATAAGCACGACAAGACATACATCAAGTGTTCTCATAAAAGACTCAATCCGATAAGATAACTTCAAAGGGGAAAACTCAATTCATCACAAGAGAGTAGAGGGGGAGAAATATCATAAGATCCAACTACAATAGCAAAGCTCGGGATACATCAAGATCGTGCCATAGAGGGAACACGAGAGAGAACACGAGAGAGAGAGAGATCAAAAACATAGCTACTGGTACATACCCTCAGCCCCGAGGGTGAACTACTCCCTCCTCGTCATGGAGAGCGCCGGGATGATGAAGATGGCCACCGGTGAAGGATTCCCACTTCGGTAGGGTGTCGGGAAGGGCTCCCAAGAGTTTTTTCATGGCTACAGAGGCTTGTGACGGTGGAACTCCCGATCTATCTTCTCCGTCGATGTTTTTAGGGTATGTGGGACTATATAGGCGAAAGAAGTCGGTCGGGGGGTGCTCAAGGGGTCCACGAGACAGGGGGCATGCCCTACGGGGGGGGGGGGGGCGTGCCCTCCTATCTCGTGGGCTCCTCGAGGATCTTCTGAGATCCTCTCCAAGCCTCCAGGATGATAATCTTCCAAAAAATCACGATGCCGAAGGTTTCATTCCGTTTGGACTCCGTTTGATATTCCTTTTCTTCGAAATACTGAAACAGGCAATAAAACAGCAATATGGGCTGGGCCTCCGGTTAATAGGTTAGTCCCAAAAGTAATATAACAGTGTATAATAAAGCCCATAATCATTCAAAACAGATAGTAATATAGCATGAATGCTTCATAAATTATAGATACGTTGGAGACGTATCATTGATATGATAGACAGTACCTGACGCTGGGCTCTCATCAGTTCTAATAGGGGTTTGGCCACTCGAGTAGGGGTAAAGTGTGGTACAGTTGGGCCTGTGTTTTCTGTGGCTGCTAATTTATCTGATTTAACAGGTATCACTACCTTTTCCAAATACCTAGTTTGTACTCCTTGAGGATCTGCACTCACCCTCTTCCTTTTGGACATCTATTACGAAAGAAAAATATTTGACTGGAAAAGCATAGTATGACGACACATGGAATAGGTACAGAAAATGGATAGGTATGGCATATACTCATATATGATGCTTAAACTAAGTAGATGGTGTAACAAAGTAGAAGTAATGCAAGAGGGCAGATGCAAAAGATGTGCGACCAATACAACCTTGCCAAGTTAGAGCAAGCACCTTGATGGGTGAATAAGATAGGCCATCCTCCACCATGCCAAGTTTGTTAGCCAGTGGATTGTTCCGCAATATTCCTCTCGTGCACCCATTCTCATATTAATTTTGATAATTTCCAATATCTGACATGCATGAAAACATAAAAACAAGTGAGATTATCTTTGTAATGCAGAAGTGATTCTAATCCAATTCTGCCTCCCTGTAAACCCCTTTGTGCTATCTCTGCAATTCTTTTAAGAGATGCCATGCGTGCTATAATTTGGTGTGTGCATTAACATAATGTGGCCTACTTTTCAAAATATGAGAGCTCCAGAAGTGCAGACACTTCATAGATGACAGCTTCAACATATAGTAAAGAAGAACAAGTCGACCTGACCTGACAGATTCAAAATATACTAAGGGAGAACAACTCGACCTGACCAGTCGACCGCAAGAGAAGAGGATCATCTTAAAGAAGAGCAGAAGAGCAAGCAGATTGAAGATATTACAAGTCTTTCAATACAATGTCGGTTGGCCCCTCATGATGAACCAAAGCGCACAGAGAAATACTATTCTTTCCGGTCTCTCCATATGTGGCTCACATGCATTTCGAAACTAAAGTAGGAACATTTAGCTGACCAATTAAACATCTCTCAGTTTTACTAATATCAGCATAATATCAGACATGAATTTGTACAACTAAACTTGTTTAGCTCGATGGGTGGAGCAGTGCTATTATGACACGAACCACGTAGGCTGATCATGGTCATCGTAAAATGGGGAAACCATAAGCACGATGAGTACAGTGTTGACCGTGGCAGTGGGATGGCATATCTGAAGCTGCAAACCGTGCAAAGGGTAGTTAGCAACCGATGTTTGCTTTGAAATAACAACTAAGATTTGGTATTGACAAGAAATTACAGTCAACAAGTGACAAAGAAATGCAATTCTACTGTCTCTCTATATGTCGCGACATGCATTTGGAAACTCGACCTTTAGTTAACCAATTAAATGCGTCTGTTAACTAATATCGATATCATATCACAATCATATTTGAACAACTAAACTTTCAAATTCCGAGTGTTGTGTTGTTTAGATTGAAGGGTGGAGTAATGCTAGTATGACAGAAAGCACCTACGCAAATCATAGTAGAGTAGATAAAAGGGGAAAACCCTAAGCATCAAGAGAAAAATCAGGAAAGTGGAACTAGCTGGACCAGTGGGTGGCGGACATGCTTTTCGAAACGAATATAGGAACATTACGTGACCAATTAAATGTTCTCTGTTTTAGTGATATGAGCATCATATCAGATTCGTATTTCAACACGTAAGCTTTGGGTTGAGGTCTTGAGGAGCATTGCTAGCACGACACAAAGCACCTACGATGATGGTACTGAATATAAAGGGAGGAAACCATAAGCTTTACGAATATAGTGCCCGTGCCATGGCAGATCTGAAGGTGCAAACCGGACAAAGCTACTTCGCAACCAATGTTTGCTTTCAACTAGCCACTATGATTTGGTACGGACAAGAAATGTACAGTAAACAAATTACAATCTATTTTGCGAGTGAGCACAATAACTTAAGCACATATGGAAGAGTACCACCTCTCTTGCGATGCCGTGTAGGCCTCTGCTGATACGTTGAGGGTGCTGCGGGTGCGATGGCTCTCGGTGGCGGGGAAGAAGACTTTAGACGGCAGACGGCCGGGTCGGGGGAAAAGTCCTATTGCCGTGGATGAGGCAGTCGTAGGAGCGGCAATGGCGAGGTGGACTACGGCGCCGATGAAGCGAGAGGATGCAATGAAAGGATCCTGGTCTCGCTCCATGGATGAGAGACATCCATCTCTTGCAGTGGACGACGGGGTAGGGGTAGCGGCTCCGGCAAGGTGGAGGATGGGGTGGCGAACGGAGGAGGATGGCCGCAGTGGGGAGGTTGTGTGGCGCCGACGGTGTATGAATGGGGAAATGGAGGGGGGGATCTCAAACTTTGGGACGCGCTTCTCTGAAATGTGGGAAAATTATCAACTTATCCCCCGTTTAAAATTTCGGACATCGCGTCGGTTGGGGATAGGACGGTAATCTCGCATCTCCCAAATATTTACCGGTAACTGTTTCGGGCAAGGAGAGGGTGTTTTGCCGCACACGGTTGGCGCCCACGATGTATGAACAGGGCTGACAGGTAGGGCGGTTGTGTCACGTCTGAGGGAAGTTACACATCTGCCCCTATTTAAAATATTAGCCTACATCGATTTTGGACGAGGAGAGTTTGTTTTCCCGCCCACCGTGTATGAATAGGGAAATGGAGGAAGAGACACGTGTCTTTCGGACAAGCTTGAATCCAATGTGTTTTGCCACCCACGTTTGGCGCCCAACATGTCTGAATGGGCTCAGCGGCCGTCTTGTCACGTCTGATTGAAGTTACTAGTCTACCCCTATCGACAGCAGTGTAAATCCGGTCGATAAGGATGTCAAGTGTCAGGGGTATACATTAATTTCCATCTCGCAAACACTTGCTTCGGGCAGCCCACAAATTATAGTGGGTGTTTAGCCGCTTCGTTCAAAACTTGGGAGAATTAGCATTCACGTTTGCCCTGGGCATTGGCAAACTAAATTCAAATCCAATTTGTATTCGATGACGAATATCCACAGGTAATTCTATGTTTTGTTATTTGTTTCTTCAAAACCACAACAACGATTTATTCCACCTTTGTATATGATTATGATTTAGAAATGTTGTGATCTTTGAATTCAGTAGGTTGGATAAACTTTGAGTCAGACAGTGATTTCATCCAATACAATATGCTCACATGAAAAACAGTTCACCTTATGTCAATCATACAAGTACTGAGGATTACCTCGCCTAAAACATTCAGATCATTATAACACATGGACAACATAGGGGGTCTTACAACATAATCCATTCAGAAACATGACACAACATGCATACGGGGATAGATCGGAGACGTTGTAGATGTCGCTCATGTTGTACTTGTCGCATGGGAGGTCGATCTTGTAAGCGTTTTTGCTGTAGCGTGCTAGCACCTTGAAGGGTCCATCGGCTCGAGGGAGAAGCTTGGACTTGCGTTCGTTGGGGAAGCGGTTCTTGCGAAGGTGTAGCCACACGAGGTCTCCAATGTTGAATATCATGGGATGCTTGTTGACGTTGAGCTTGGTCGCGAATTGTTGTACTTGGCGCTCGATGGTGTGCCTTGTATCTTCATGCATCTTCTTGATGTAGCTTGCACGGGCACTTGCGTCGAGGTTGGTGCGCTCTTGTAGAGGAAGAGGTAGAATGTCGAATGAGGACAACGGGTTGAAGCCGTAGACGACCTCGAAGGGGGACTTGCCAGTCGTCAAATCTCTTGCACGCTTGTAGGCGTACTCGGCGATGGGTAGACACGCCTCCCGCTCCTTGATGTTCTTCTTGATCAACACGCGAAGTAGAGTGGAGAGTGTATGGTTCATTACCTCTGTTTGGCCATCGGTTTGAGGATGGTATGCCGAAGAGAACGAGAGCTTGATCCCTAGCTTGGTGCATAGCATCTTCCAAAAGTAACTCAAGAACTTGACATCGCGGTCTGAGACAATCGTCTTTGGCACTCCATGTAGTCGCAAGATTTCCCTACAAAGGGGATTTGCAATATGTGAAGCATCATCTATCATGTTGCAAGGAATGAAATGTGCCATCTTAGAAAATCGGTCCACAACAACAAAGACGGAATCCTTGCCGTTTTGAGTTCTAGGCAAACCAAGTACAAAATCCATGCTAATGTCTTCCCAGGGTTGATAAGGAATAGGAAGGGGCATGCAAAGACCATGGGATTGATCTTTAGACTTAGCTTTGCGACATGTAGAGCAACGGTTGGTGAAGCGTGAGATGTCGCGGAACATCTTGGGCCAAAAGTAGTTCTTCGAGAGCGTGGCGAATGTCTTGTCGCGTCCAAAGTGTCCCATGAGTCCACCTCCATGAGCCTCTTGCAAAAGGAGCAAACGAAGAGAAGACTCGGGAATGCAAAGTTTTTTAACTCTCATAAGATAATTATCCTTTATGTAGTATCGTTCCTAAGACGTTTGTGTCAAACATTTAGCATAAGGAGTAGCAAAAGAAGGATCATGCTCATACAAGTCTTTTATATGCTCAAAACCTACAACATTCAATTCAAGTGTAGTGACAAGTGTGGAAATGCGTGAAAGTGCATCCGCAACTACGTTTTCCTTACCCTTAATGTACTTGATCACATAGGGGAAAGATTCAATAAATTCACTACATTTGGCATGCCGCTTATTCAACTTAGTTTGACCTTTTAAGTACTTAAGCATTTCATGATCCGTATGGATGACAAATTCATGAGGTCTAAGGTAATGTTCCAAACATGTAGCACACGCACTAAAGCATATAATTCTTTGTCATAGATGGGATAGTTAAGTTGAGCATCGGAGATTTTTTCACTAAAATAAGCAATGGCTCATTTTTCTTGCATCAAAACTCTGCCAATTCCAGTACCACTTGCATCACAATGAACCTCAAAAGTTTTCTCAAATTTGGGAAAAGCAAGAATTGGAGCATGAGTAAGCAAAGATTTGAGCTCATCAAAAGCGGTTGATTGCGAATATCCCCAAACAAAAGGAGCATTATTCTTACTCAAGGCATGCAAAGGAGCGACAATTGTGCTAAAGTTTTTCACAAAGAGGCGATAAATCCTGCGAGGCCAAGAAAACTGCGCACTTGTTGCAAATTGATGGGTTGGGGCCAAGTTTTAATTGCCTCAATCTTGGATTCATGAACATGGACACCCTTGGAAGATACAACAAAATCCAAGAAAACCACTTTGTCAACACCAAACGTGCATTTTTTCAAGTTTACATAAAGACATTCCTTGCGAAGGGTTTGCGAAACAGCCCTAACATGATTAATATGCTCTTTCATGTTTTTTCTAAACACAAGGATATCATCGAAGTAAACCACAACAAAGACTCAAATGTAAGGTCGAAGCACATGATGCATAAGACGCACGAAAGTACCAGGTGCCTCCGATAAACCCATAGGCATCACTAACCACTCATATAAGCCAAATTTTGTTTTGAAAGCAGTTTTCCATTCATCGCCCTCTTGAATGCGGATTTGATAATAGCCACTTTTAAGATAAATTTTTCAGAAAAAGTTGGCTCCACTAAGTTCATCAAGCATATCATCTAAGCGAGGAATAGGATGCCTATAGCGAACGGTAATAGCATTTATAGGTCTACAATCGGAACACAAGCGGAAACTTCCATCAGGTTTAGGCACAAGTATAGCTGGAACGGCACGAGGGCTTAGGCTTTTATGTACATGAACATTGTCAATGAGTTGTTGTACTTGCCATTGAATCTCTTTGGTTTCTCTGGGATTGACTCGGTATGGAGCTTTGTTTGGGAGAGGCGCTCCAGGGATGAGGTCGATTCGATGCTCAATGCCTTGAAGAGGAAGTAGACCCGGAGGTAGCTCATCGGGAAAACATCTTGGAATTCCTGCAAAAGAGATTGAAACACTAACGGTAGCTCGTGAGAGGTGTTAGTTGTTGGCTCTCCATCCTTGCACACAAGGACAAAGTGCATTACAGTCGCTGGGTTCTCACACACTTCTCTCATCTCACTTTTGGTGGAAAATAGGATGAGGTTTTTGTCTCTAGGCGAAGAGGCGCTCAAGTTTGGCTTGTGGCTCTCACTCACTTTTGGGTGGATCACTTTCTCACTCTTCTCTCCATGATGGGTGGCTTGCTTGTCGGCTATCACTTGACTAGGAGACATAGGTCGTAGCACATATTCCTTCCCTTTCATCTTGAAGCTATAGTGATTTGTGTGCCCATTGTGGATGACACCACGGTCGAATTGCCATGGTAGACCAAGAAGGAGGTGGCAAACGGTCATTGGGACCACATCACACTCCAAAGTATCCTCGTATGCACCAATTTTGAAGGATACTTGGACCGTATGCTCGACTCGTATAGTGCCGGAGTCACTTAGCCATTGAACCTTGTAGGGGTGCGGGTGCTTCCTCTTGACCAATTGAAGCTTGGAGCATAGTTCTTCACTTGCCAAGTTGTGACAACTACCTCCATCGATGATGACCTTGACAGACCTTCCATTGATGTCTGCCTTAGTGTGAAAGATTTGGCATCGTTGGTCTTCGTCTTGTTGATGTTGAAGAGTCAAGACCTTGGAGACAACGAGAGCGGGGCTCGAATCCTCATCACAAAAGACTTGATCATCTTCATCCTCGTTCTCGCATCGGTGCATGGCCACTTGCTCAAGAGCTTCCATCTCCTCATCACTCATGGAGTCATATGTACCATCATCGTTGAGGATCATGGTGCACTTGTTTGTGCATTGATAGGACTTGTGGCCTCGGCTGCCGCAAGTGAAACACTTGAAGGAGCTTGTCTTGACGATCTCATCGGTCGGAGTAGATGAAGAAGCATGCGGCTTGAAGTTTCTTGTAGTAGGAGGAAGACGAGTTGAACTTGCCGAAGTTTTCTTGTAACTTGATTTGTCGTTATTGCTTGTAGATGGTTTGGTTGAAGTAGATGTTGGAGGAGTCGTTGAAGCTTGGTTGTTGGAGAAGCCGAAGGTCTTTGATGAGTACTTGGCGTACTTGAAGTCATCTTGCACTTGACGTTCGGCCTTGGTAGCTTGATGTACGAGCTCAATGAGGTTGGAGTATGGTTGGAAGTCGGCAACTTTTTGATGGGATGATTGAGTCCATTCAAGAAACGTGCCATTTTTTGCTCATCATCTTCCGTGACATTGGCTCGAATCATGGCTATCTCCATTTCCTTGTAATATTCTTCAACACTCTTTGTTCCTTGCTTTTAAGGAGTTGTAGCTTCTTGAAGAGATCGTGGTTGTAGTTGGTGGGCACAAAACGTGCTCGCATGACATCCTTCATTTGGGCCCATTTGTTCCTTGCTTTTAAAGAATAGAACATGAACTTCACAAGATGGGATGGCACTTGACGAGATAAGCAACGCAATGCCTCCGAAAGAATTGAAATAGTGGAATGAAAAGAACTTAGAAGGAAGGATTGAATGGAGTTGTTGAGAAAATCAACAACGAAAAGAATAAGCTTGTTGTGGACTTATCAAAAACAACTCAAAACTTCAGGTGAAATTATGCCACAACCAAATGCTTGAATAACTGAGAAGAACGAAGAAATACAAAACTTCACTTCAAAAGAATACAGAGAATTAATTGCACTTCGAGATGCGAGAAGAAAAGATACTTGAATTCCTCCAACAAAGTCTTGATGAACTCTTGAAGAATGAATTAAATCATAAAGAACCACCGTGAAGAGCTCTGGTGACAAAAAGGATGATGAGATAGAATGAAGGATGAAAGAATAAGATTAAAGCCTTGCAGTGATTTAGATGGAGGTTCCGACGAAATGACCGAGGAAATTTGAACTCCGGAAAAGAAAAGATGAAAACACTTGGAACTAGAATTTATTCATCGAGAACAAACTCCGAAGAAAAGGGATTACTATACGATGATGAAATAAGAATAAGATTTATTGTATGCTTATCCTTCATCAAATTAAATTGATGACAAGCAATGGATTTTGCATACTACTTATTCTTCTTGAAATCTTCACGAACCACCGGTAGGATTGGAAAGAACGAATGAGTTAATATGATAACCAAAAGGAAAGAAATCTGAAGAAACCACCGTAAGAAATCAAAAATGACTGACGAAAGAGAATGAATCGCCGGGAAGAATAAGAAGAACAAATATGCTCAAGGGGATTTAGATGCACAAGAACGTAGAGATAATGAGCTGATTAAAGAACACTTGACAGATACGCCGGGATAAATATAGAACGATAACTGGAATGATGGCCTCCGGTGAAACGAAATGGGAAAACAACTTCTGACATACTCCGGATGGGTAACAAAAGGAATATCTGACAAATGGAATAATTCGAGAGGATAATATGAAACTAGAACCCTGAATCTTTGAGAGAACAGGCAAGATTGAGAGGAAAAAATCTTCTTCGGTCTTCAAATGACGATGAGAAACACCACCAAAATTACTGAGATACTCCGGGATAACGAAAAATGAAGAGGTTGAGGCAACAATGAAAATGATTTGAAATCGGTCTTGGAAAGGCATCTGACTGATGGGATCCATTCTTACCTCACACTTGAAAAGAATTTGAGAATAACTCCAGGAGAATTAGAAGAGTCAGGTAAGATCCTAGGAAAAGACCTGTGGGTTAGGGCCCACTGAAGAGATAACACCGATGAAAAGGATTGTTGAAAAGATAGATGAAGCACAGGAACAATTAAAATATTTGAATGAGGTGACAACCTCGAATTAATTGGAACACAGACGAATCTCCTGAGATGTCTTGAGCTCCGGGATGATAAACTGGCGAGAGTCGAACGAGCAGGGAAAACACTTGATCCACCGAACCAGTCAACCCTTGTACTCTCCACCGCGTGGGAAGCCACTGTCGTGTCTTCCCCGGCTCCGTGAAGTTCCCTTCATAGGCCTCACCGTCGTCCACCGCCCTGGTGCTCTCGGCGCGGCGTGGTCAACGTGGTCAACGAACGACATCAATCGGAAGTGGACTATATGTGGAGAGGCTGACAGCTGGATCCATGGCTATACTGAAGGAAATGCATCCTTATTATGCGCAAAATAATGATTCCTACACCTGACATCTGGGACCCACCGGAAGGGCCTCTGTATTTCGTGAAAAAAAGTTCCCTTCGCTGACAGGTATGGCCGGACCCACCAACTAGATCTTCGCACGCAAGGAAGTGCCTCCTTATTGCGCACAAAAAATGAATACCCCCTGCCAGCTGGGACCCACCATAGTGGGATGCTGACTTGTGGGCCTACTAAGTTGACGGGGATGGAGGGCTTTGTCAACTTAGTCAATATATGAACGATTCTAGCTCCAGTGATCATACATGTCCATCCAACGGCCGTAGTGCTTCTTCAACCTCTGGTGTTCTTGCTCCAGCAGCCCAAACCAGCGCCGGTCGTGACGCGTGCTCCTGCCTCCCGTGGCCAGCTGTGATGTCGCGGAGGCCTCACCGCCCCCTACTACTCCCACCACTGGCCAGGCCATCCCTCTACTCACCGACACCCCTTTTTATTCTGCGGCGACGGCAGCCTCACACCATAGTCGAACTAGTGAACCCTTGTACTCCTCTCCGCGTGGGCATCCACTATCACATCTTCCCCGGCTCCACGTCATCCCCTTCCTAGGCCTCACCGTCGTCCACCGCCTTGGTGCTCTCGACGCGGGGTAGTCAATGTGGTCAACGACCGACTTCCATCGGAAGAGTACTATACGTGGAGAGGCTGACAGCTGGGTCCACGGCAGCAGCAAGGAAGTGCCTCCTTATTACGTGCACAATAATTATTCCTCCACCTAACAGCGGGGACCCACCGGACGGGCCACCGAATTTCGCGAAAAAAAGTTTCCCCCCTGACTGATGGGACCCACGAGCTACATCTTCGCATGCAAGGAAGTGCGTCCGGGCAAAAAAAAACGATTCACCCCCCTAACTGCTGGGACCCACCAGCTACATCTTCGCATGCAAGGAAATGCGTCCGGGCAAAAAAAATGATTCACCCCCATGACTGCTGGGACCCACCAGCTACATCTTCACACTCAAGGAAGTGCCTGACAGTCGAGACCCACCTGGTCGAAGCGTACGTAGCGTTGTCATTCTGGTCACGAACGTGTATGTACATACTGGTCGATGTAGACGCGCACGTGTCATAGTAGAGGCGCACACGTAGCATGTACACGTATGTATAGGGGCCAGGGTGAAAGAAAGTAAATATGGCCACGTACCTACATACGGGTGGGGTCTCGAACGCCTACTCGCGCATACGTACAGCCAGGGCTCGTGTACATGGCTGGGTCGTGCTACGTCTTGAGCTTGCATTGGTTTTCCTTGAAAAGGAAAGGGTGATGCAGCAATATTAGCGTAAGTATTTCCCTCAGTTTTTGAGAACCAAGGTATCAATCCAGTAGGAGGCTCCTCAGAAGTCAAACGCACCTACACAAACAAACAAAGAACTCGCAACCAACGGAATAAAGGGGGTGTCAATCCCTTCACGGCAACTTGCAAAAGTGAGATCTGATAGAGATAGTATGATAAGATAAATATATTTTTGGTATTTTATGATATAGATTGGAAAATTAAAGATGCAAATAAAAGTAGATGGAAAGCTTATATGATAAAAGATAGACCCTGGGGCCATAGGTTTCACTAGTGGCTTCTCTCAAGATAGCATAAGTATTACGGTGGGTTAACAAATTATTGTCGAGCAACTGATAGAAAAGCGAATAATTATGAGATTATCTAGGCATGATCATGTATATAGGCATCACGTCGGCAACAAGTAGACCGACTCCTGCCTGCATCTACTACTATTAATCCACACATCGACCGGTATCCAGCATGCATCTAGAGTATTGAGTTGATAAGAACAGAGTAACGCATTAAGAAAGATGACATGATGTAGAGGGATAAACTAGAGAAATATGATGTAAACCCCATCTTTTTATCCTCGATGGCAACAATAAAATACGTGCCTTGCAACCCCTACTGTCACTGGGTAAGGACACCGCAAGATTGAACCCAAAGCTAAGCACTTCTCCCATTGCAAGAAAGATCAATCTCGTAGGCCAAACCAAACTGATAATTCGAAGAGACTTGCAAAGATAACTCAATCATACATAAAAGAATTCAGAAGAGATTCAAATATTTCTCACAGATAAACTTGATCATAAACCCACAATTCATCGGATCTCGACAAACACACCGCAAAAAGAGTTTACATCGAATAGATCTCCACAAGAGAGGGGGAGAACATGGTATTGAGATCCAAAAAGAGAAAAGAAGCCATCTAGCTAATAACTATGGACCCGAATGTCTGTGATAAACTACTCACAACTCATCGGAGGGGCTATGGTGTTGATGTAGAAGCCCTCCATGATCGATTCCCCCTCCGAGGGAACACCGACGAAGGCTCCAAGATGGGATCTCGCGGATACATAAGGTTACGGCGGTGGAAATTGTTTTTCACTGGCTCCCTGGATGTTTTCAGGGTACGTGGATATATATAGGAGGAAGAAGTAGGTCGGTGGCCACCCGAGGGGTCCACGAGATAGGGGCGCACCCAGGGGGTGGGCGCGCCCTCCACCCCCGTGGCCGCATTGGCTGCTTCTTGGCTTGCACTCCAAACCTCTGGATCACGTTCATTCCAAAAATCACGCTCCGGAAGGTTTCATTCCGTTTGGACTCTGTTTGATATTCCTTTTCATCAAAATACTGAATAGGAAAAAAAATAGCAATACGGGCTGGGCCTCCGGGTAGTAGGTTAGTCCCAAAAATGATATAAATGTGTAAAATAAAGCCCATAAACATCCAAAAGGGGTAATATAATAGCATGAAACAATCAAAAATTATAGATACGTTGGAGACGTATCAAGCATCCCCAAGCTTAATTCCTGCTCGTCCTCGAGTAGGTAAATGATAAAAACAGAATTTTTATGTGGAATGCTACCTATCATATTTCTCAATGTAATTTTCTTTATTGTGGCGTGAATGTTCAGATCCAAATGATTCAAAATAAAAGTTCATATTGACATAAGAAATAGTAATACTTCAAGCACACTAATCAAGCAATCATGTCTTCTTGAAATAACATGGCTAAAGAAAGTTATCCCTACAAAATCATATAGTCTGGTTGTTGCTCTATCTTCATCACACAAAGTATTTACTCATGCACAAGCCCGATGACAAGACAAGCAATTGTTTCATACTTTAGTAATCTCAAAGTTTTTCACTTTCACGCAATACATGAGCGTGAGCCATGGACATAGAACTATATGTGGCATAGAATGGTGGTTGTGGAGAAGACAAAAAAGGAGAAGATAGTCTCACATCAACTAGGCATATCAACAGGCTATGGAGATGCCCATTAATAGATATCAATGTGAGTGGGTAGGGATTGCCATGCAACAGATGCACTAGAGCTATAAATGTATGAAAGCTCAACAAAAGAAACTAAGTGGGTGTGCATCCAACTTGCTTGCTCACGAAGACCTAGGGCATTTTGAGGAAGCCCATCATTGGAATATACAAGCCAAGTTCTATAATGAAAAATTCCCACTAGTATATGAAAGTGACAACATAGAAGACTCTCTATCATGAAGATCATGGTGCTACTTTGAAGCACAAGTGTGGTAAAAGGATAGTAGCATCGTCCCTTCTCTCTTTTTCTCTCATTTTATGTTCTCTTTTTTTGTTTTTTTTCTTTTTTTTTCTCTTTTTTTCTTTGGCCTTTCTTTTTGTTTCTTTTTGGCCTTCCCCCTTTTTTTCTTTTTTTTAAAGTCCGAAGTCTCATCCCGACTTGTGGGGGAATCATAGTCTCCATCATCCTTTCCTCACTCGGACAATGCTCTAATAATGAAAATCATCACACTTTTATTAATTTACAACTCAAAACTAGAACGAGATATGACTCTATATGAATGCCTCCGGTGATGTACCGGGATATGCAATGAATCAAGAGCGACATGTATGAAAATTATGAAGGTGGCCTTGCCACAAATATGATGTCAACTACATGATCATGCAAAAAGCAATATGACAATAGTAATGAGTGTCATGTAAACGGAACGGTGGAAAGTTGCATGGAAATATATCTCGGAATGGCTGTGGAAATGCCATAATAGGTAGGTATGGTGGCTGTTTTGAGGAAGGTATATGGTAGGTGTATGGTACCGGCGAAAGTTGCGCGGTACAAGAGAGGCTAGCAATGGTGGAAGGGTGAGAGTGCGTATAATCCATGGACTCAACATTAGTCAAAAGAACTCATATACTTATTGCAAAAATCTACAAGTGTCACATCCCTGGTCCTGTTATGCACTAGGCTAGACCTCATGTGAGCATCATGTTTTAATTCAAATGAAATTTGAATTGTGGGATTTTCAAAGCCTCAGAAACCTTCTAAAAATGATCAACATTAAAATCTTCTCAAAGAAGTCCAAGAAAATGTTCCTCTTAGCCTCTGAAAATATTGCAAAGAGGTAAAACTCAAATCAATATTTTTGGTATCTCAGAGTTAATTATTTTGGGCCTTTGAATTAAATAAATAACTATTTGCATTGGATATATATTTCTTAATTAATTAATATATGTCCAAAAATTCTGATCTTTGATGAAGGGCTTTGGAATAATCCTACTAGTCCCTACCATAATTATCAGAAGCAATAAAAATGGTTTAGTGTCTAAAACTAAATCAAAACAAACTACAGAAAATAGAAAACAGAATTAAATAGAAATAAAAGAGAGAGAGAGAAGGAACTTACCTGACGCCTACCTGAGGCCCACTCACCTGTGCGGCCTGCTGCAGAAGCCGGCCCAGCCCATCTCCACTCCCCCCTGTCGTCTTCCTCCTCGCCAGAAGGACCGAGGCGTGGCGTGCGCCTGAGAGCCCTGGCCACCTCCTGCTTACCTGCTCGCCGCTGGAGGCACCCGAGGGTGCCACGCGCCTCCCCGACCCCCTCCCACTTCTCCCTCGCTCTCTGGACCTCCCTCCCCCTCGCTCCTCTGCTTCCCCCCCCATGACCGAGAGCCGCCGCCGACGTCGCTCGCAACCACCGTGGCCACCGGCCACCCCTCGCCCTGTCGATAAGCCCAGAAGAACCGCCATCGTCTCCTGCATCGTCTACGCCAGCTGTTCGACTACGGGAGCCCTGCATCGCCGCCCACGCCGTCTCCCCCATCTCCGGTCGCCCGAGATCGCCGGCGCCCGCTCGCCACCTCCGATGTCTCCCCCGAGCCACTGGGCCTCCAATCGACCCCCTGTAAGCCCCGCCATCATTCACCCCTACCGCCGTTCTCTTTTGCTCGCTCTGGCCGCCGATTCCATCAAGGCCGAAAACCACCGTCGCGCGAGCTCGACTCCGGCGAAACCCCGGTGACCATTTGGTCACGGGCGTGCACCCGTTGTGCTTGCCGCGACCCGTAGAGCCCCTCCAGCGCCTCAGCTCCCTCGTTTGTGAGCAGCAGCGTCGAACCCGACCGCACCAGAACTCCGGCCGCCGCCGATTTGGTCGCCGCCGTCGATCCCGACCACCGCAGCTGCTGCCGCCACCACCACTGGATGCGCGAGTCTTCCAGCTCGCTGTAGCCGCAAACCCCGAGCAAAACGGTGCCCTGTAGCACCGTCCCGAGCAACTCCGGCGAGGTCTCGCCGTCGCCGTGGTCGCCGGCGTCACTTGCTGACATGGCTGGCTTAATTAGCCACTAAACACCGCACCGTGTCACTGACTCATGGGCCCCACGCCCCTAATTAATCATAGCTTAATTCCTGTTTAGTTTAAATTAATCACAGTGGCCCCACGCGTCGGCGTTGACCTCGCTGACGTGGCCTTTGACTGGGCCCACATGTCAGTGGCACTAACCAGCCCCAGTCACTGACCAGTGGACCCCACTGGTCAGGTTTGACCTGGGGCGCCAAGTTGACTCTGATGACGTCACAGTGACGTGGTGCTGACGCCATAAATCATTTCTGGATTTATTATTATTCAGAAAATTTCAGAAAATGCCCTAAACTTCAATAAATCATAGAAATTCAACCGTAACTCCAAATTAAATAATTTATATATGAAAAATTATCAGAAAAATTCAAGGAATCCATCTGTACCATTTTCATGCATGTTAGAACAACTTATAGCTGCTGTTTAGCACAAATCAATTAAATGGCATTTGAATAATCACATATGGAGTTTGAATTTGAATCTTGTATTCAAACCAACTTCATTTAATCTGTTGCTAGTTGCATTATCTCAAAACACATTCATATTGCCATGTCATGAGCATGCATCATATTTTGCATTGCATTGATTGTATTTCTTCTTGTTGCCGGTATCTGTTCCCCCCCCTCGGTAGACGCTGTACCGATGATGTGATCGTTGACACTGATGAAGACTCGATGTTATCTTCAGAAGTGCCAGGCAAGCAAAACCCCCTTGTTCATTCCGATACAATCCCACTCTCTCACTCCTGCTCTCTTTTACTGCATTAGGACAACAACGATTCAACTGTTACTTGCTGCGGTAGCTGAACCCCTTTATCCTCTACATGATCTGTCATTGCCACAGTAAATAGATGAAACCCACTAGCATGAGTAGGAGTTGTTTGAGCCCTGTTGTGCCTACTCATTCATGCTTGTTTGTCATGCCTGCTACTGCTTAGAGCTGAGTCAGGTCTGATTCATCGGGGATGAATCAGAGGTGTGTGAACATGTCCTACTGTGTGTGAGCTAAGTGTGTGAATACGATTTGGTAAAGGTAGCGGTGAGAGGCCATGTAGGAGTACATGGTGGGTTGTCTCATTGCAGCCGTCCTCAGGAACTGAGTTCTGTGTTTGTGATCCATGATTCAGCTACTACCATGCATTGGGCCCGAAACTAATGGACCCTCTCGGCTTCTTGATCACCCTTGTCCTCTGTCCAGGAGTTGCAAGTAGTTTCTGGTGTTTGTAGTATGCTGGAGGCCGTGCGCAGCGCTAACCGTAGGGGTGGGCTGTGATGCGGTAGGCACGTGGCCGGGTAAACCGGGCGCTCGTTTGGTGTCACGGAACCCTGTTCACATCGTTTGGGGCTGTGAGCGAAACTCCGGCCGGATCTCCTCATGGATGGAACCCGAATAGGCGATAAACCTGGACTAGAGACTTGAGTGTTTAGGCAGGGCGTGGCCGACACCGACGTTGGGCTTCCGCTTGAAGGTTGCCGAGTACATGTTGTGTAAACGGCGGTAAGTGGTGAGAGCGTGTGTGAAGAAGTACACCCCTGCAGGGTTAACATCATCTATTCGAATAGCCGTGTCCGCGGTAAAGGACTTCTGGGTTGCTTATATCAGTTCATAGACAAGTGAAAGTGGATACTCTAAAATACGCAAGATAAGCGTGAGTGCTATGGATGGCGTTCTCGTAGGGAGACGGGAGCGGATCCATAGTGGTGTATTGATATGGTGAATATGTGGACTCGTGTGCGCCACCTCAAAAGAGTTACTTGCAGTCGTAGTTCAGGATAGCCACCGAGTCAAAGCTGGCTTGCTGCAGTTAAACCCCACCATCCCCTTCGTTGATAATGGTGCATATGTAGGTAGTTCTGATGTAAGTCTTGCTGGGTACATTTGTACTCACGTTTGCCTATTTTATGTTTTGCAGAGAGACTTCAGTCTCACTAGTAATTCCGCGTGGTCTTCGACGTTTAGCTTGTTACCTCAGCTACGATCTTGTGCCCTCGGCAGGATCTGGTAGATAGTCAGGCTTCTCAGCCTTTTTCATTTATAGATGTCTGTACTCAGACATCATAGCTTCCGCATATGCTTTGACTTGTATGCTCTGAGTGTTGGGTCATGAGACCCAGGTTTGTAATATCTCGCTCCTCGGAGCCTATTGAATAAATACTTGAGTCGTAGAGTCATGTTGTGATGCCATGTTGTGTTTGCACATATCGAGCATATTGTGTGTATGTTATTGAAATGCTTGGTATGTGTGGGATCTGACTATCTAGTTGTTTATCTTTAGTAGCCTCTATTACCGGGAAATGTCTCCTAGTGTTTCCACCGAGCCATGGTAGCTTGCTACTGCTCCGGAACACTTAGGCTGGCCGGCATGTGTCCTTCTTCGTTCCTGTGTCTGTCCCTTCGGGGAAATGTCACGCGATGGATACCGGAGTCCTGTTAGCCCGCTACAGCCCAGTTCACCGGAGTCCTGTTAGCCCAGTGCTACAGCCTGGATTCACTCGCTGATGACCGACACGTTCGATGCTGGGTCATGGATGCCTGTCCCTGTAAGTCTGTGCCACTTTGGGTTTACGACTAGCTATGTCAGCCCGGGCTCCTTATCATATGGATGCTAGTGACACTGTCATATACGTGTGCCAAAAGGCGCAAACGGTCCCGGGAAAAGGTAAGGCGACACTCGTGGGAATACCGTGCGTGAGGCCGCAAAGTGATATGAGGTGTTACATGCTAGATCGATGTGGCATTGAGTCGGGGTCCTGACAGCGTTGGTATCAGAGCTTGACTGCCTGTAGGATTACCAAGCCAAACTGGTCGAAGTTGAGTCTAGAAATTCTTTAGTTATATAAGGGAATTGATTGTGGGATGGAACGTAAGGCTCTTTTTACTCCTTATACCTTATGCCCTTCTGATCTGAGTCATCTTATCTTTCCTACGGGGATTAAGAACTAGGCTATCTCTTCTTTCTATCAGGATCACGTGTTACTAATCCGTAGACTTATAAGATTGTTGGATTAAGCCTCAGTTCAGTTTCTACCTCTGTATGTTAATTATTGATCTCGAGACCTTGATATTGTGCTTCTGAGTGGCTATGCCACCATTTTCGTAGCATGTCTCAAATCTTTTCTGAGCATTTACAGCCGTTATGCTGTCCGAGTCATTCCAGGTTTCTAAATAGTCTGATGCATTTGCAAATCCTTTCTTTTTGTTCCCGATGTCCCTTATGGTCAGAATAAGCACACTAACCGGTGTGTTGAGGTAATTTATTGCCTCGACATATATGTTGGAATTGTTATTATGACCCTAAGTGCTTAGAGGATTATCTAGTGGTGTAGCCATGATCTGTGTTTCCAGTGTGATGATTCTGGCCGTCATTATCGAAAGCATCCCGTGATGCCATTTAGTTAGTAGGCATTCTATTCCTGGGTTCTTGAACCCGAGATTCACTCTACTTACTTCATGTTGATAGTGTTTGCTAGTTCCTTTAGGATATTAGTAACCTTTGCGATAGTCCTCGAGGTTCGTGGTACATCCTTCTTCCAATTACCATGAACCATTCTTGGCAGGAGTTCTTCTGAACCAAAAGATGACAACAAGAGTGCTCTCAATGAGTTCTCCATGCTATATTGTGACTCTGCCAGCTCAACCTTTCTGCATGGGTTATCCGGAAGAATTATGTTGAACTTGGTTCGACATACTAATCCATGCATTCACAACTCAGAAAGTTATATGTTCCTTTGAGTTGTCCCCCTTTAGTTGTCTTCTGAACTTCGTCTATCAATTGATAGTCAAGAGTATGCATGCATTCGTTCATCGATGCCTATTATTCTTGTGGTCCGTCAAGCCATTCTATCCGGAATGACTAGGAGAAACAAACTCCAGTACCTCTTCCATATCCAGGATTGGGTCAAAGAAGTTGTGCTCCGCAGATCAAATTTCTAATCCAGCTTTTGATCTGTTCTACCTTGGAGTATTGCCATCTTTTATATCAGGATTGTTATAGGAATTGCACACCATCCTATGAACTCTTGGTACAGTGACACTTCTTGCCATCATTGTTCATTCCTCGGTTCCTGTGTTATTGTAACCGGAATGCCGACAAATGAATCATGGCGTGTGAAATCAATACTGCTAGCAACTCTGTTGCTTGGTAGTTAAATGGACGATAACCTCATTCTTAGCGTGTTGATTATTGAATCATCACCCTAAGACTGATTGTGCTGCCTAGTCCCTATTTCTGGTGCACTCCTCGACCAATGAGATAGGAATTATTTCAAGTCCTCACTCATTTGATCATATCGTCTTGCCCTCAAAAGCGAGATTGTTCTCGAGCTTAGTAACATACCGGTGGTTCGTGATTTTCTGAATGTCTTCTCGGAAGTATCACCAGGTCGTCACCTGACCGTTATGTTGAGCTCGTGATCAAGTTGGTTTCTTATGAACCACCTTCTCTCCAAGAATCGGTGTTAGATATCCCTGAGCTAGTTGGTTAAGCTAGACAACAACTTGGAGAGTTGGAAGATAAAAGCTTGTCTGACTTAGTTCGTTCCAAAGGGATATTCTTGTGTAGTGTGTGTTGAAGAAAGATGATATCTTCATCGATTGGTCCCTGTGATCAATTGTTGGACCTATTGTCTTATCAATCCTTTGATTTGAGTGTGGGCCATCATCAAGTCAAATCAGTACCAACGATGCTCGTAATGTTGTCTCACTCGTGGTTGATCCCTCGAGCATACACCATTACATCTTTGGTCTGACCAATGCTATCACCGTGTTCACATGATGGTGGAATTCCATTTACATGGAAATCTCGATGAGTTGTTGTTGAGCCCATCAGTAGCATTTTGTCTCCCCCCACGAATCATGTTGAACATCAACCTAGTGTTGGAAACTTGTGTAAGCATTTCTTCGTGTTTCGTTCATGAAGCATATGTTTGGATGAAGGTAGCGACTTCCTTTAATTCATGTGCATCTGATGCAAGTTGCCGCCGTGGATTCGAGAAAGTCAATGTTGCTTTCTTTGGAATCATTCCAAATCAGTCATGCACACGTGCGAAGAATTCTATGGTTTGAAGACTTGCAACCTTCAATCTATATGTATCCCTAGCACACCAAGCCACTGATTGATTTGTTCAAGGAGAAGGAGTTCCTTCATAAGAGCTAATCCGGACTTATATAAGGACTTTGATATCCCCGATGATGGTTCCCTCCTGAACTCGGTAGTGTTTTATTATAAGACTACTTTGTGGTCATGTTTGTCTTGGACAACATGTTCACATGTTGTAGCAGAACCGGCTCGTGTTTTTGGAGCTTGCTATCATAGTTCATTTCCCGAGAATCTCGCAACATCATCTCATCGATTTGTGTTGCAAACTTTCGTTTTTCTTCCTAGACTCGATGAGTCTGGAATATCCTGACACCAACCAGATCTGAATCTCAGGCAGATATGATGGTTTGGAACCTTTTCCCAAGAACTATAATATCTGTCCCTCGGAAACTGGTAAAGTGGATGTCGTGGCCAACACACCCCGCCGGGAGACCTAATATTGTAGTATCTTGATTGGAGAAGTTGGCCACCTTTCCATAAGGACTTCGTAGGATTTACTCCCTAGTTGTGCCTTATGATTTTTTGTCTTCCGAAGTCCGACCTTTACTTGATGTTCTAGATACCAGACCATTTCTATGAATGGGTTACACTAGCACATCAAGGAGAACATTAGAAGCGGAGTGCTAAATGTCTCTCGGTCGATCATCCAGATTTTGTTTCCTTGGCCTCGCTAAGGTGAAATCTAAGAAAGTGTTATCTTCCTTTGCATCTGCATCATCCATCATCATTCATCATGGTAGCAAGTTGTGTTGCCAGGATCCTTGACACGGATATTGGTAAAACCTTGATGATTGTGGAAATGCTCAAGTTCTTGAGAGCACGCACAAGCGCTACGTGTTATCATCGGCACTAACTGGGATTCCTCTCAGTTTCCTCGGCAATGCTATGACCTTTTCAAACAATGAATTCACTCTCTATTGTTGGGTTCTTCCCCAGTTACCAGAATCATTCCCAGCATTTGCATTTTTGTTCCCAGCTTGCACCGCCAATGTGCCATTCTACCATGGGTCTCTTCCATTTCCGGTGGTAAGCAAATTCATCCATTACGTTGTCTTCAACAAGGTAATCCACATCATTCAAGTCCGAGTATGCCATTCTACCAACCCCCTCCAAACGATCGCTCGAGAATTGCCTTAGGCTGGTTTAAAGAGTTTCAATGACCTCTGAATCAAAGGTAATTCTTTTTGCCACTTACGGGGGATATATATCTACGAGTCACCATCCCTCAGGTGTCTCGATATGGTATCATGGCAACCCAACTCCTCGCTGCGTTGACAACCGATTACCACCTTCTTAGGTGTGGAATTGTTGTCTACCTAGTGAGCCCTCGTCATCTGTCTCACTCCTTTTCCTTAGATGTATGCTTCGTGTCTCAACTCAAGAGTTGTTCTTACGTCTCTCCATGAACTGATCTTGAGTTGCTCGATCTTCAAAGACGAGTAAATTCTGTAGGGTTTCCCCCTTCTTTCTGTTGTTGTGTCGAGTGAAGATCTCGAAAGCAAAGACGTCAAGACCAAAATGATGGAATGAATCAACCTCTTTGAGAAGGACATTTGGATCATGAAGATTGTGATAGTTTTTTTTAACTCCCCCTTTTCCTCTTACCTCACGTCCTGAATCTCGGGGCGAGATTTTTGTTTAGTGGGGGTGAGTTGTCACATCCCTGGTCCTGTTATGCACTAGGCTAGACCTCATGTGAGCATCATGTTTTAATTCAAATGAAACTTGAATTGAGGGATTTTCAAAGCCTCAGAAACCTTCTAAAAATGATCAACATTAAAATCTTCTCAAAGAAGTCCAAGAAAATGTTCCTCTTAGCCTCTGAAAATATTGCAAAGAGGTAAAACTCAAATCAATATTTTTGGTATCTCAGAGTTAATTATTTTGGGCCTTTGAATTAAATAAATAACTATTTGCATTGGATATATATTTCTTAATTAATTAATATATATCCAATAATTCTGATCTTTGATGAAGGGCTTTGCAATAATCCTACTAGTCCCTACCATAATTATCAGAAGCAATAAAAATGGTTTAGTGTCTAAAACTAAATCAAAACAAACTACAGAAAATAGAAAACAGAATTAAATAGAAATAAAAGAGAGAGAGAGAAGGAACTTACCTGACGCCTACCTGAGGCCCACTCACCTGTGTGGCCTGCTGCAGAAGCCGGCCCAGCCCATCTCCACTCCCCCCTGTCGTCTTCCTCCTCGCCAGAAGGACCAAGGCGTGGCGCGCGCCCGAGAGCCCCGGCCACCTCCTGCTTACCTACTCGCCGCTGGAGGCACCCGAGGGTGCCACGCGCCTCCCCGACCCCCTCCCACTTCTCCCTCGCTCTCTGGACCTCCCTCCCCCTCGCTCCTCTGCTTCCCCCCCCATGACCGATTGCCGTCGCCGACGTCGCTCGCAACCACCGTGGCCACCGGCCACCCCTCGCCCTGTGGATAAGCCCAGAAGAACCGCCATCGTCTCCTGCATCGTCTACGCTAGCCGTTCGACTGCGGGAGCCCTGCATCGCCGCCCACACCGTCTCCCCCATCTCTGGCCGCCCGAGATCGTCGGCGCCCGCTCGCCACCTCCGATGTCTCCCCCGAGCCGCTGGGCCTCCAATCGACCCCCTGTAAGCCCCGCCATCATTCACCCCTACCCCCGTTCTCTTTTGCTCGCTCTGGCCGCCGGTTCCATCAAGGCCGAAAACCACCGCCGCGCGAGCTCGACTCCGGCGAAACCCCGGTGACCATTTGGTCACGGGCGTGCACCCGTTGTGCTTGCCGCGACCCGTAGAGCCCCTCCAGCGCCTCAGCTCCCTCGTTTGTGAGCAGCAGCGTCGAACCCGACCGCAACCGAACTCCGGCCGCCGCCGATTTGGTCGCCGCCGTCGATCCCGACCACCGCAGCTGCTGCCGCCACCACCACTGGATGCGCGAGTCTTCCAGCTCGCTGTAGCAGCAAACCCCGAGCAAAACGGTGCCCCGTAGCGCCGTCCCGAGCAACTCCGGCGAGGTCTCGCCGTCGCCGTGGTCGCCAGCGTCACTTGCTGACATGGCTGGCTTAATTAGCCACTAAACACCGCACAGTGTCACTGACTCATGGGCCCCACGCCCCTAATTAATCACAGCTTAATTCCTGTTTAGTTTAAATTAATCACAGTGGCCCCACGCGTCGGCGTTGACCTCGCTGACGTGGCCTTTGACTGGGCCTACACGTCAGTGGCACTAACCAGCCCCAGTCACTGATCAGTGGACCCCACTGGTCAGGTTTGACCTGGGGCGCCCAGTTGACTCTGATGACGTCACAGTGACGTGGTGCTGACGCCATAAATCATTTCTGGATTTATTATTATTCAGAAAATTTCAGAAAATGCCCTAAACTTCAATAAATTATAAAAATTTAACCGTAACTCCAAATTAAATAATTTATATATGAAAAATTATCAGAAAAATTCAAGGAATCCATCTGTACCATTTTCATGCATGTTAGAACAACTTATAGCTGCTGTTTAGCACAAATCAATTAAATGGCATTTGAATAATCACATATGGAGTTTGAATTTGAATGTTGTATTCAAACCAACTTCATTTAATCTGTTGCTAGTTGCATTAGCTCAAAACACATTCATATTGCCATGTCATGAGCATGCATCATATTGTGCATTGCATTGATTGTATTTCTTCTTGTTG
This sequence comes from Triticum aestivum, assembly GCF_018294505.1. Classification (NCBI taxonomy): domain Eukaryota; kingdom Viridiplantae; phylum Streptophyta; class Magnoliopsida; order Poales; family Poaceae; genus Triticum; species Triticum aestivum. Next base: position 672,737,498 of record NC_057813.1, on the reverse strand, counting down.
CCGGTATCTGTTCCCCCCCCCTCGGTAGACGCTGTACCGATGATGTGATCGTTGACACTGATGAAGACTCAATGTTATCTTCAGAAGTGCCAGGCAAGCAAAACCCCCTTGTTCATTCCGATACAATCCCACTCTCTCGCTCCTGCTCTCTTTTACTGCATTAGGACAACAACGATTCAACTATTACTTGCTGCGGTAGCTGAACCCCTTTATCCTCTGCATGACCTGTCATTGCCACAGTAAATAGATGAAACCCACTAGCATGAGTAGGAGTTGTTTGAGCCCTGTTGTGCCTACTCATTCATGCTTGTTTGTCATGCCTGCTACTGCTTAGAGTTGAGTCAGGTCTGATTCATCGGGGATGAATCAGAGGTGTGTGAACATGTCCTACTGTGTGTGAGCTAAGTGTGTGAATACGATTTGGTAAAGGTAGCGGTGAGAGGCCATGTAGGAGTACATGGTGGGTTGTCTCATTGCAGCCGTCCTCAGGAACTGAGTTCTGTGTTTGTGATCCATGATTCAGCTACTACCACGCATTGGGCCCGAAACCAATGGACCCTCTCGGCTTCTTGATCACCCTTGTCCTCTGTCCAGGAGTTGCAAGTAGTTTCTGGTGTTTGTAGTATGCTGGAGGCCGTGCGCAGCGCTGACCGTAGGGGTGGGCTGTGATGCGGTAGGCATGTGGCCGGGTAAACCGGGCGCCCGTTTGGTGTCACGGAACCCTGTTCACATCGTTTGGGGCTGTGAGCGAAACTCCGGCCGGATCTCCTCATGGATGGAACCCGAATAGGCGATAAACCTGGACTAGAGACTTGAGTGTTTAGGCAGGCCGTGGCAGACACCCACGTTGGGCTTCCGCTTGAAGGTTGCCGAGTACATGTCGTGTAAACGGCGGTAAGTGGTGATAGCGTGTGTGGAGAAGTACACCCCTGCAGGGTTAACATCATCTATTCGAATAGCCATGTCCGCGGTAAAGGACTTCTGGGTTGCTTATATCAGTTCATAGACAAGTGAAAGTGGATACTCTAAAATACGCAAGATAATCGTGAGTGCTATGGATGGCGTTGTCGTAGGGAGACGGGAGCGGATCCATAGTGGTGTATTGATATGGTGAATATGTGGACTCGTGTGCGCCACCTCAAAAGAGTTACTTGCAGTTGTAGTTCAGGATAGCCACCGAGTCAAAGCTGGCTTGCTACAGTTAAACCCCACCATCCCCTTTGTTGATAATGGTGCATATGTAGTTAGTTCTGATGTAAGTCTTGCTGGGTACATTTGTACTCACGTTTGCCTATTTTATGTTTTGCAGAGAGACTTCAGTCTCACTAGTAATTCCGCGTGGTCTTCGACGTTTAGCTTGTTACCTCAGCTACGATCTTGTGCCCTCGGCAGGATCTGGTAGATAGTCAGGCTTCTCAGCCTTTTTCATTTATAGATGTCTGTACTCAGACATCATAGCTTCCGCATGTGCTTTGACTTGTATGCTCTGAGTGTTGGGTCATGAGACCCAGGTTTGTAATATCTCGCTCCTCGGAGCCTATTGAATAAATACTTGAGTCGTAGAGTCATGTTGTGATGCCATGTTGTGTTTGCACATATCGAGCATATTGTGTGTATGTTATTGAAATGCTTGGTATGTGTGGGATCTGACTATCTAGTTGTTTATCTTTAGTAGCCTCTCTTACCGGGAAATGTCTCCTAGTGTTTCCACCGAGCCATGGTAGCTTGCTACTGCTCCGGAACACTTAGGCTGGCCGGCATGTGTCCTTCTTCGTTCCTGTGTCTGTCCCTTCGGGGAAATGTCACGGGATGGATACCGGAGTCTTGTTAGCCCGCTACAGCCCGGTTCACCGGAGTCCTGTTAGCCCAGTGCTACAGCCTGGATTCACTCGCTGATGACCGACACGTTCGATGCTGGGTCATGGATGCCTGTCCCTGTAAGTCTGTGCCACTTTGGGTTTACGACTAGCTATGTCAGCCCGGGCTCCTTATCATATGGATGCTAGCGACACTGTCATATACGTGTGCCAAAAGGCGCAAACGGTCCCGGGCAAAGGTAAGGCGACACCCGTGGGAATACCGTGCGTGAGGCCGCAAAGTGATATGAGGTGTTACATGCTAGATCGATGTGGCCTTGAGTCGGGGTCCTGACAACAAGTCATCAAAAACAAAGTATTATGCGCATGCTCCTAGGGGGATAGATTGGTAGGAAAAGACCATCGCTCGTCCCCGACCGTCACTCATAAGGAAGACAATCAATAAATAAAATTGTGCTCCAACTTCATCACAAAGCGGTTCACAATGCGTGCATGCTATGGGAATCACAAACTTCAACACAAGCATTCTTTAAATTTATAATCACCCAACTAGCATGACTTTAATATCACTACCTCCATATCTCAAAACAATTATCAAGTATCAAGTTGATCATAGCATCCAATTCACTTCCTATGATAGTTTTTATTATACCCAACTTGGATGCCTATCATTCTAGGACCAATTTTATAACCATAGCAAATACCATGCTGTTATAAAAGACTCTCGAAATAATATAAGTGAAGCATGAGAGACTAGCAATTTCTACAAAATTAAGCCACCGCCGTGCTCTAAAATATATAAGTGAAGAACTAGAGCAAAAACTATCTAGCTTAAAAGATATAAGTGAAGCACATAGAGTATTCTAATAGATTTCAATCAAGTGGGCTTCTCCCAAAAGGTGTGTACAGCAAGGATGATTGTGGAAAACTAAAAGAAAATACCAATATCATACACGACGCTCCAAGGAAAACACATATCATGTGGCGGATAAAAATATAGCTCCAAGTAAAGTTACCAATGAACAAAGAAGAAAGAGGGGATGCCTTCCCCGGGCATCCCCAAGCTTAGGCTTTTGGCTACTCTTTAATATCTTGGGATGCCATGGGCATCCCCAAGTTTGGCTTTTTCTACTCCTTATTCCATAGTCCATCAATTCTTTACCCAAAACATGAAAACTTGACAACATAAAACTCAACAGGAAATCTTATAAGCTCCGTTAGTGAAAGAAAACAAAACCACCACATAAGGTACTGTAATGAACTGATTCTTTATTTATATTAGTGTTAAACCTACTGTATTCCAACTTCTCTATGGTTTATAAACTATTTTACTAGCCATAGATGCATCAAAATAAGCAAACAACACACAAAAGGCAGAATCTGTCAAAAACAGAACAGTCTGTAGCACTCTGTAACTAACGCAAACTTCTGGAACTCTAAAAATCCTACGAAAATAGGAAGACCTGGAAAATTTGTCTATTGATCAGAAGCAAAAATAATCAACACAAAAACACGTTTCTATGATTTAACAAAACTAATTTCGTGCGTGCAAAGTTTCTGTTTTTCAGCAGAATCTAATTAACTATCACCGTAGGTTATCCTATAGGTTCTACTTGGGACAAACACTAATTAAAACATAAAAACACATCGAAACAGAAGGTAGAAGCAAAATTTATTGAATAACAGCAAGGAAAATATTGGTTTGTCTCCCAACAAGCGCTTTTCTTTAAAGCCATTTAGCTAGGCATTGCTAATTTTAATGATGCTCACATGAAAGACAAGAATTGAAGCGCAAAGAGAGCATCATGAAATACGTGACAAACACATCTAAGTCTAACATACTTCCTGTGCATAGGCATATTGTAAGAAAACAAATTTGCAAGGCATGCAAAAACTAGCATATGCAAGGAAGAAGAAAGAGACGATAACAATCTCAACATGAAGAGGGGTAATTTAGTAACATGAAAATTTCTACAACCATATTTTCTCTCTCATAATAATTACATGCAGAATTATAAGCAAATTCAACAGAATAGTTATCACATAACATATTCTCAACACGATCCACATGCATGCAAAGGTGACACTCTTCCAAGATAGTGGGATTAACATTAACTAAAGTCATGGCCTCTCCAACCCACTTTTATCAAAAATATTATAAGATTGAACATACTCCAAATATGTGGGATCTAAAGTTGACACTCTTCCAAACCCACTTCCAATATTATTGCAAACACTATTATCAATCTCATATTCATCATGTGGCTTAAATTAAATTTCAAGATAAGAAGAATCGCCCCAATCATGATCACTGCAATAAGTAATAGGCATAGCAAAACTAGCATCCCCAAGCTTAGGGTTTTGCGTATTGTTAGCACAATTGACATCAAGAGGATTTATAGTAAAATCATTGCAATCATGCTTTTTATTCAAAGAGTTATCGTGAATCTCTTCATAAATTTCTTCATCATAATTTTCAGATTCACGAACTTCAAGTAAAGTTTCATAAAGATAATCTAGTGCACAAAACTCACTAGCAATTGGTTCATCATAATTGGGTCTCTTAAAAAGATTAGGAAGCGGATGAGGATCCATAGATCTTAGCTTATCTATTTAGCAATAAATAAACAACTATTCCAATTAAACAACCAAACGAGCCAAGTAAGACATCAAAGCAAATGAAAAGACGAACAGAAGAAGGGTGAATAAAACGGCAAGGGTGAAGTGGGGGAGAGGAAAACGAGAGGCAAATGGCAAATTATGTAAATACGAGGGAGATGAGTTTGTGATGGGTACTTGGTATGTCTTGACTTGAGCGAAGACCTCCCCGGCAACGGCGCCAGAAATCCTTCTTGCTACGTCTTGACCTTGCATTGGTTTTCCTTGAAGAGGAAAGGGTGATGTAGCAATAGTAGCGTAAGTATTTCGCTCAGTTTTTGAGAACCAACGTATCAATCCAGTAGGAGGCTCCTCAGAAGTCCCACGCACCTACACAAATAAACAAAGAACCTGCAACCAACTTAATAAAGGGGTTGATAATCCCTTCACGGCCACTTGCGAAAGTGAGATCTGATAGAGATAGTATGATAAGATAAATATATTTTTGGTATTTTATGATATAGATTGGAAAAATAAAGATGCAAATTAAAGTAGACGGAAAGCTTATACGATAAAAGATAGACCCGGGGGCCATAGGTTTCACTAGTGGCTTCTCTCAAGATAGCATAAGTATTACGGTGGGTGAACAAATTACTGTCGAGCAATTGATAGAAAATCAAATAATTATGAGATTATCTAGGCATGATCATGTATATAGGCATCACGTCCGCAACAAGTAGACCGACTCCTTCCTGCATCTACTACTATTACTCCACACATCGATCGCTATCCAGCACGCATCTAGAGTATTAAGTTCATAAGAATAGAGTAACGCATTAAGAAAGATGACATGATGTAGAGGGATAAACTCAAGCAATATGATGTAAACCCCATATTTTTATCCTCGATGCCAACAATACAATACGTGCCTTGCAACCCCTGCAGTCACTGGGTAAGGACACCGCAAGATTGAACCCAAAGCTAAGCACTTCTCACATTGTAAGAAAAATCAATCTAGTAGGCCAAACCAAATTGATAATCCGAATAGACTTACAAAGATAACTTAGTCATACATAAAAGAATTCTGAAGAGATTCAAATTTTCTCATAGATAAACTTAATCATAAACCCACAATTCATCGGATCTCGACAAACACACCACAAAAAGAGTTTACATCGAATAGATATCCAAAAAGAGGGGAGAACATGGTATTGAGATCCAAAAAGAGAGAAGAAGCCATCTAGCTAATAACTATGGACCCGAAGGTCTGTGGTAAACTACTCACAACTCATCGGAGGGGCTATGGTGTTGATGTAGAAGCCCTCCATGGTCGATTCCCCTTCGGCGGAACACTGGCAAAGGCTCCAAGACGGGATCTCGCGAATACAGAAGGTTACGGCGGTGGAAATTGTTTTTCGTTGGCTCCTTGGATGTTTTCGGGGTACGTGGGTATATATAGGAGGGAGAAGTAGGTCGATGGCCGCCCGAGGGGCCCACGTGATAGGGGGGCACGCCTAGGGGATGGGCGCGCCCTCCACCGTCGTGGCCGCCTCGGCTGCTTCTTGGCTTGCACTCCAAGTCCTCTGGAACACGTTCGTTCCAAAATTCACGCTCCCGAAGGTTTCATTCCATTTGGACTCCTTTGATATTCCTTTTCTTCGAAATACTGAAATAGGCAAAAAAACAGCAATGCGGGCTGGGCCTCCGGTTAGTAGGTTAGTCCCAAAATTGATATAAATGTGTAAAATAAAGCCCATATACATCCAAAAGGGGTAATATAATAGCATGAAAGAATCAAAAATTACAGATACGTTGGAGACGTATCAGGTCGGAACGGAGAAACTGCGTCGTCGTCGTGTTCATGGGGAGGCCACGAAATTCGTCGTGTTCATCGGGAGGCAACGGAACGCATGGGAGCCAATCGGCTTGGACGGAATAGCCGATGGAAACGCGGCCTGGCGTACCGTAGAACGGAGGAAACGGCCTTGTGTTCGATGGGCCACGTTCAAAACGGGACCCCATTCATCGGGAGGGGTCTGGCGTACCACAAAATGGAGTAAACGGACTTGTGTTGGACCTCCTATGGTCGATATGTGGTCCTATTGATCGGGAGGGATGAGGGAGTCCTGGATAAGGGGGTATCCGGATAGCCGGACCGTATTCATCGTCCGGACTATAGAAGCGTCAAGATACAAGACTCAAGACTTTGGCTCGTGTCCGGATGGGATTCTCCTTTGCGTGGAAGACAAGCTTGGCGATCCGGATATTATGTTTCCTTCCTTGTAAACCAACTACATGTAAACCCTAGCTCTCCGGTGTCTATATAAACCGGAGAGCATGGTCCTTAGAAGGCCAATCACAATTACAATCATACCATCATAGCCTAGCTCTTAGGGTTTAGCCTCTACGATCTTGTGGTAGATCTACTCTTGTATTCCACATATCTTCAATATTAATCAAGTAGGAACTAGGGTTTTACCTCCATCGAGAGGGCCCGAACCTGGGTAAACATTGTGTCCCTTGCTTCCTGTTACCATCAGCCTAAGACGCACAGATCGGGACCCCCTACCCGAGATCCGCCAGTTTTGACACCGACATTGGTGCTTTCATTGAGAGTTCCTCTGTGTCATCACTTAGAGGCTTGATGGTGTCTTCAATCGTCAACGACACGGTCCAGGGTGAGACTTTTCTCCCTGGACAGATCTTTGTGTTCGGCGGCTTCGCACTGCGGGCCAATTCGCTTGGCCAGTTGGAGCGGATTGACAGCTTTGCCCCTGGCCACCAGATCAGGTTCGGTAACTTGAAATACATGGGGGATATCCGCGGAGACTTTATCTTCGACGGATTCGAGCATGGCCTAGACCTGCTGTCAAACAGTGCCCGGGACATCATCCCCGAAGCAGCCTTGGATCTAAATCCAGGGTAGGTTGCGTTGCCTATGGACGGAGGGCTGGACCCCGCTCCGCAGGCCGCACACTTATCGGCGGTAGAGCCAAACACGGGTCCCACCGCCGTGGAGGCCTGTAATCCCAGACCCCCGGACTCATATCCGGCTGTTGGTCCTGGTCCGCTCACTCTCGAGCCAGTCGAGCCAGGTTGGGCTCCGGTAATGGAGTTTACCGCTGCGTACATCTTTCAGCACTCACCCTTTCGCGACATGCTAAACTCATTGAAGTCTCTCTCTTTGTCAGGAGACTCTGGGCCGAACTATGTCCGGCTGGAGTGGGAAGCAGGCGACGAAGGAATTCGCTGCCCACCCACCACCCACTTTGTCACCACGATCGATGACTTAACCGACGTGCTCGACTTTGACTTTGAAGACATCGACGGTATGGACGACAATGCAGGAGACATACAGGAGCCACCGCTCACAGGGCGGTGGACAGCCACCTCATCATATGATATATATATGGTGGACACTCCGAAAGAAACGAATGGCGATGAGGCAACGGAGGATAACCCCTCCAAGAAGAAGGTAAAGCCTGGGCGTCGCCAACGCCGCTCCAAGCCCCGCCAAGGCAATACCCCCACCGGAGACAATAATAATCCGGACGGTGCCGACGATGAATACAACCCCGAACAGCCCGCCTTCGAGCAGGCTGAACAGGAAGACGGGTATGATAGCCCAGATGAAGAGGCGACGGACGGGTATCCGGAGGAGGAAAACTACATGCCCCTATGCGAAGACGATATTAGCCTCGACGATGACGAGTTCAGCGTACCCGAAGACCCCGCAGAGCAGGAGCGCTTCAAGCGCCGGCTTATTGCCACTGTGAGAAGCCTAAAGAAGAAGCAGCAGCAGCTCCAAGCTGATCAAGATCTGCTCACACACAGATGGATAGAAGTCCTGGCAGCTGAGGAATACGGACTCGAGCGCCCCACGGCTGACCGACCGCCTCGAGGTCGGGTCAAAACGACATATCAGCCAAAATACCAGCCCGTACCCCCGCACCGGTTTACTACGGCCCGGGGCAATACTCAGGACCTGCGCGATAAACTGGATAACATCGCAGGACAACCAAGATCGATCTACGGATCGCGGGGGCACGCCGAAGCACATGACGATGACCGTCATACCGGATACACTAACAGCAAATCCGGCCGGGCCAAATACAACTAGTCAGAAGCAGCCGGACTGCGCCGTGACATAGCCCGACATAGAGCCGCCACACACCCCCTATGCTTCATCGATGAAGTGATGGATCACGAATTCCCAGAAGGGTTTAAACCCGTAAACATCGAATCATACGATGGCACCACTGACCCCGCGGTATGGATCGAGGATTTCCTTCTCCACATTCACATGGACCGCGGAGATGATCTACATGCCATCAAGTATCTTCCCCTTAATCTCAAAGGACCTGCCCGACACTAGCTAAACTACATGCCCGCAAATTCCATTGGTAGTTGGGAAAACCTGGAAGACACATTCCTTGACAACTTCCAGGGCACATATGTGCGACCTCCGGATGCCGATGACTTGAGCCACATAACTCAACAGCCCGGAGAATCAGCCAGGAAATTCAGGACTCGGTTCATAACTAAAAAGAACCAAATAGTCGATTGTTCGGACGTTGAAGCCCTGGAGGCCTCCAAGCATAATATCTATGACGACTGGCTTGCCAGACACCTCGGCCAGGAGAAACCCAAGTCCATGGCAGCTCTTAGGACACTTATGACCCGCTTTTGCGTGGGCGAGGACAGCTGGTTGGCTCGCATTAGCACTATGCCACATTCTGGAACTTCAGATGTCCGGGACAATAATGGCAAGACACGATGCAACAGACACAAGCGACGGAACAACGGCGATAGCACCGAGGATACGGCGGTCAATGCCGGATTCAGCGGATCGAAATCCGGTCAGCGGAAGAAGCCATTCAAGCGCAACAATCAAGGATCATCCAGTCTGGACCGTATACTGGAGCGCTCGTGCCAAATTCATGGCACCCCAGACAAGCCAGCCAACCACACCAATAGAGACTGCTAGGTATTTAAATAGGCCGGCAAAATAAACGCTGAAAACAAGGACAAGGGGTTGCACAGCGACGATGACGATGAGCCCCGGCGTCCGAACATGCGGGGCCAAAAGAAACCCCCCCCCAGGTGAAAACGGTCAACATGATCTACGCCACCCACATCCCCATGCGGGAACCGAAGCGAGCACTACGGGACGTATATGCGATGGAGCCAGTCGTCCCCAAATTCAACCCCTGGTCAGCTTGTCTGATAACCTTTGATCGTAGGGATCATCCTACTAGCATCCGTCATGGCGGCTCAGCCGCATTAGTTTTACACCCAATTATAGATGGATTTCACCTCACAAGAGTCCTTATGGACGGAGACAGCAGCCTGAACCTGCTTTATCAGGACATAGTGCGGAAGATGGGCATCGACCCTTCAAGGATCAAGCCCACCAAAAACACCTTTAAAGGTGTCATTCCTGGAGTAGAGACCCGTTGCACCGGCTCTATAACATTGGAAGTGGTCTTCGGATCTCCAGATAATTTCTGAAGCGAAGAGCTAATCTTCGATATCGTCCCTTTCCGCAGTGGTTACCATGCCCTGCTCGGACGAACCGCATTTGCTAGATTCAATGTGGTACCACACTATGCATACCTCAAGCTCAAGATGCCAGGCCCGTGCGGGGTCATAACAGTCAACGGGAATATGGACCGCTCTCTCCGTACAGAAGAACATACTGCGGCCCTTGCGGAAGAAGTACAATGCGGCCTCCTCAATCAAACCACCAATCCGGTGACGACATCTTCAAGCTCCGTCAAGCGAGGGCGGAACACCTCGCAGCATGATCAGCAGGCACGACAAGAGCAGGACTACAAGTCCGGCCTCCGCTCAAATCCCATCAAAGCAGCATTCGTGCCACGCGTACACAATTACACACTCAAAATACCATGGGCACAGGCGGAGGCGTATTAGGGGATCAGTTAACTGTACGGTATCACTTCATAACCTTTCCATTCGCCTTTACGGACATTGCTTTAGTGCAGCTTCTCCAGAATAGCCGGATTGTCGGACTTACATAGGAGAGGAAACCTAGGAGGCTACAGGCTTTGGGCACAGCAGGAAACACCCAGGTGGAATCTATTTATGATCATTATTCCTGCTTTATCTATCTGTACGCAGCCTGCCCCTGGAAAGGATATGTCAAATCATCCTATTTTGTCTCCGCTTAATTCATACATTGTAAACATATGCTTAAACGTACTATTTATCAATGGGAGACCACATATAGCGTCAGCTTACTTATTTTTATTTGAGCATTTTTTATAAATGTCTATTTGATTTTGCATCCGTACACTTTGGTACGCGTAGTTTGCCAGGGGCTTCTTATGGTACCCATAATACGGCAAGTCATGTCCGAACACTTTCAGCAGTGCGGCACCCCGAACTTATAGCATTATATGCATCAGCTCCGAATCATGTCTTGGGTTACGGTTGGGATAGCCCGGCTCCCTTGCTTTGGTGCCTTATGTTCCGTTAATACGGCTAAGGTACCGCAGGGAGAACTACTGCGATTGTGCCCAGGTTCTTCCGGACGAGCACCTCAGTAGAGAAAGCACAAAACTGTCTGACATGATGTGGCGAGAGACTGGTCGCTGTTCGAGAGGTCTTAAAATCCTTAAAGATTTTTCCGCTTTAGGCGTTAATTCGGCTTTGTCCGATATAGGCGTGTATAGCGCCCCAGTTTGGCCTTCCGGATTCTAGGGGCTTCGCCAAAATTTAAAATTATATACCTCTATGGCTAAGTGAAGGTTATAAAGTCGTATAGTCCGATTGCCTGGTTCACTGTGCTGGACACCTCCTTAAGGGACCAAACATTTGGATAAAGAGTGTCCGGGTTTTCCACGAACACCCCAGTACTAGCTACACGGGGGCGGAAGCCGACGACTGGCCTACTTTCAGAATTTGATACACAGCCGCATAGAAGGTAATATTTTAAATTACAAAAGCACTACATAGCGCGAGTAACTTCGTCTTTAAATTACAAACATGACAGAAGTGAATTCATTCAAAAATTATGTCTTTGCTACATTCATCGGCCACGTGGCAAGCACCCTTCATAACGCCATCATAATACTTCTCGGGGACGCGATGCGGCTTGCCCTCCGGCGGCCCGTCCTTCACCAGCTTCTCCGCATCCATCTTGTCCCAATGCACCTTGGTGCGGGCAAGGGCCCGACGGGCACCCTCGATGCAAACGGATCGCTTGATGACTTCTAGTCGCGGTCAGGAATTCACCATCCGCTTGATCAAGCCGAAGTAGCTGGTGGGCAGAAGCTCGCCAGGCCATATCCGGACTATGAGATCTTTCATAGCCACTTCGGCTGCCTTGTGGAGTTCTACCAACTGCTTCAGTTGGTCACTCAGAGGCGTTGCATTCTCGGCCCCAGCATACTGGGACCAGAACAACTTCTCCATTGAGCTCCCCTCCTGGGCACGGTAGAACTCCGCGGCATCTGATATGCTGCATGGCAGGTCTGCGAATGCCCCTAGAAAGCTCCGGATTCGAGTAAGTAAAAGAAACGCCTCCTCCACATGTTTGCTTTGCATAAAAAATTTCTTACCCGCCGCTATTTTCTTGGCCTCCTGGATCTCTTGCTGAGCCCTCTCGGCTTCGGCCTTGGCGTCTTTTGTATTTGTAAGGGCCTTCGCAAGCTCGGCCTCCTTTGCTTTAAGCTACCTCTCCGTAGACTCGAGCTTCTTGCCGAGCTTCTGGAGCTCTTCTAGTACCTCGCCCACTCGGGCCTCTTGCTTTTTGCGCTCCTTGAGTTCCAAGGCCGCTTTGAGTACGGCCTCGGACAGCGCCTTCTTGATTGACGCCACTTCGGTGGCGGCCTCTGTTACCACATAACGACGTCTTGTTGTTAGCATATTCAAATTTTCTTTACTATTTATTATATGAGAAAGGGGATCATTCACGAGCGGCCTCCTCGCGAGGCCGAGCTCTCCCTGTGCCCCCTCTAAAGCATGCGTCAGGCCGGCAATTTCAGCCGTGTGAGCAGCAACGGCTAGCAGCACAGCCTGTTTATTTACATTGAACACTTATTGTTAGACTCCTGCGGATTATAATTGACCCTCCATTTGGTTTTTCTTTCCGAACACCAAACAGAGTATCAGGGGCTAATACCTATCGGGTGGTGATTTTACACATTTTTACTGCTTACCTCAAAGCCTGTTAGGAGGTTGGTGCAGGCTTCGGTTAGTCCGCTCTTGGCGGACGAAACCTTCTGAATCACCGCACTCATGAGAGTACGGTGCTCTTCATCTAGGGAAGCGCCTTGAAGCGCTTCTAGCAGACAATCCGGCGCCTGGGGCGCAACAGAAGTCCTTGATATAGACGGCCCTCCCTCCATAACGAGGGGCTGTCCGCCTAAGTCCAGAACCACTGAGGGCTCCGGCACAGTGTTCGGCTGAGAGCCCGGCTTGCCGTGGCTCTCATCAACACGATCTGCGGGGACCTTGAACCCTGTGAGTCCGATGCCTGGGACGCCACCCTGAGGCGCCTCCAGGGCCACCTCCGCCATCGTTGGGAGCCTTCGAGACAACACCTCTGTGTCGTCCGTAGGGCGAGGAGACGTGGCCGTCAGGAGTGAGTTCATTGCTGACTACTCAAGGACCCGTCCGAAGACGACACTCCCGGATGGGCCCTGGATGGACTATATACAAGTTCATCATTATAAACAAAATTATGAAGTGAAAATTACGACTGAGTGTGTCCACTTACAACCGCACGAGGGGCTTCTTCCTGGGCAGCCACCCTTCCTCGCTATCGGCGGCGGTGGCGGAGTAGTCTAGAAGGGATGCTTTTCCCTTCTTGGACGTCCCAGTCTCCCCCATCGGGGCGGCCTTCCTCTTTTTCCCTCCCCCGACACGGGGTGGTGGTGTTTCTCCTTGTTCCTCCCCGCCTCCGCGGGAGGAATCCGCCTCGTCGTCATCAGACGACAAGGGTATGACGGCCTTGTGCCGGGGGCCTCTCCTGGCCCCCTGATTCACCGTCTCAGGCCCCCCATCGTTTTCGGACGGGGCGGCCTCTTCTTCTTCGTCTTCCCCTTCGGGGGAGGAGTGCACCTCGTCATCTTCGGACGAGGCTTGCGGAGCCTTACCTGGGAGACCCTTTCGGGTCCCCGGGTCCTTCTTGTCGGCCTTCTTTTTTGGCCCCTTATAGGGAAACGGGACCAACATCTTCATCAGAAGATCATTGGCTGGGCTTTCTGGCGACGGAGCCGGACTATTGATCCGCTCTGCTGTCTCCACATACTCCTAAAACAAATGTGCACAATCACTTGGAGATTCCCCATGAGTACATTGGGAAGAACCGGACCCGGTGGCGGCCTGAGAACTCACCTGGGTAGGTTGCCATGCGGCATGGAGACCGCGGTCCTCGGTTATGGGAGGAGGTACCTCGGTGGCCTTGAACAACGCCTTCCACGCGTTCTTGTGCTTCATGCCATAGAGCCTCTGGAGCATCCGGTGTTCGGCCGGGACGAATTCCCACAGATTTAATGCCCGCCTTTGGCACGGCAGTATCAGGCGAATGAGCATGACTTGGATCACGTTGACGAGCTTGATGTTCTTGTCCTTCATGCACTTGACGCAGTTGGTGAGTCCGGTCAGCTCTGCAGATTCGCCCCATAACAGGCCCTTCTGTTCCCAGGAGGTGAGCCGCATAGGGGTTCCAGGGCCAGCGCCCAGTTGGCGTCACGTGGCTCGGTGATGTAGAACCACCCCGATTGCCACCCCTTCACGGTTTCCGCAAAGGAGCCTCTAGGCCAGTTGACATTAGGCATTTTACCCACCATGGCTCCTCCACACTCCGCTTGCTAGCCGCTCACAATCTTCGGCTTCATGCAGAAGGTTTGGAGCCACAAGCCGAAATGAGGCTAGATGCGGAGGAAAGCCTCGCACACGACGATGAACCTCGACATGTTGAGGACGAAGTTCGGAGCTAGGTCATGAATATCTAGCTCGTAGTAGAACATAAGCCCTCAGACGAAGGGGTGGAGTGGAAACCCCAGTCCATGGACGAAGTGGACAAGGAACATGAACCTCTCGTGGGGTCCTGGAGTTGGAATGACCTACCCCTCGTCTGGTAGCCGGTGCGCTATGTGTGCGGCCAAGTATCCGGCTGCTCGGAGATTCGCCATATTCTTCTCCGTCGCGGTGGAAGCCACCCACTTGCCTCCTACTCCGGACATGACTAACTGTGCGGAGAAGACCTGGACTAGGGCACTGGAGCTCGAGGGGGCAAGAGTATGCGATGGGAGGAAGAATGCGTGGGTAAAAATGAGGAACTCTTATCCCTTGATAGAGGCGACGAAAGCGGTGCGCCTCCCCAATAGCCAGTCGAGAATCGCTTACTTCCCAAGCGCCACGATTGATGGCATGGGGGGATTACCCAGACCCGTATTGATGAGAATCCCGTTATAAGGGGACATGATCTCTGCTTTGACAAGACGTGTCAAGGAAACCGCCTCGCAATGCGCGCTGTGGCTGGTTGTGAAAAAACGGTTTGAATGATCACCTGACTCTAATTGCATGTCACATCGTCTAAAAGTTGTCGGCTAAAGTATCATTCTCTCTACGGTGGTATGTGAATATCATTTTGCAGATCCAGACGCAGATTACGTGTTCGATAATTGCCTTGGAGTATTCGGAGGAGGAACCCGCCTCGCAATGCCGAAGACAAGACTGCGCCCCGGACTCGTCGTCATTGAAGCCTAGTTCAGGGGCTACTGAAGGAGTCCTGGATAAGGGGGTATGCGGACAGCCGGACTGTATTCATCTCCGGACTATAGAAGCGTCAAGATACAAGACTCAAGACTTCGGCTCGTGTCCGGATGGGACTCTCCTTTGCGTGGAAGACAAGCTTGGCAATCCGGATATTATGTTTCCTTCCTTGTAAACCGACTCCATGTAAACCCTAGCTCTCCCGTGTCTATATAAACCGGAGAGCATGGTCCTTAGAAGGCCGATCACAATTACAATCATACCATCATAGGCTAGCTCTTAGGGTTTAGCCTCTACGATCTCGTGGTAGATCTACTCTTGTATTCCACATATCTTCAATTTTAATCAAGCAGGAAGTAGGGTTTTATCTCCATCGAGAGGGCCCGAACCTGGGTAAACATTGTGTCCCTTGCTTCCTGTTACCATCAGCCTAAGACGCACAGATCGGGACCCCCTAACCGAGATCCGCCGGTTTTGACACCGACAAGGGGTGTGGCGTACCGCAAAACGTAGGAAACAGACTTGTGTTGGAGCGCTACGGTCGAAATGGGGTCCCTGTTCATCGGGAGGGGTGTGGCGTACCGCAAAACGGGACTCCACAGGATACTGTTCATCTCCAGCGTCGACCTCCTCCAGCCTCCACGGCTACTGTTCATCCACAGTCGACCTCCTCCAGCCTCCACCTGCGACTGTTCATCCACGGGGTCATGTTCATCCAGCCTCCATTGCACTCCACTCCACTGGCTACTGTTCAACCAGCCCTCTCCACGGGCTCCTATTCAACCACCCCTCCACGGGCTACTATTCATCCACCCCTTACCATGTATTTTTCATCCACCCTTCCACGCAATCGTCCTGTTCATCCAGCCCTCCATGGGGTCCTGTTTTGGTTCATCCTGCCCCAACCGGCTCGATTGATCGGGGTCCTGTTCATCCAGAGGCAACACCACGGGGTCTTGTTCATCCACCCCCACCGGGAACTATTCACTCACCCCCCCAGCAACGCTCACTGTTCATCCAGAGGCAGCATCAATCATCTTCAGTTAGTAGTAGTAGCGAAGGAATCGCTCGATCGGGTTCAGTTATCAGCCATCGATTGATCGCTCGGGTTCAGTAATGCATAGCTTGCAGTGCAATCGCTTGGGTTCAGTAGGTGAACGCCTTACTCGGGTTCAGATAGAGCCCAATGCCTCGCACCCACGTGCGTGCGTGTACGAGAGAAACGTGCAAACCTCTGTGCATTGCTCGGCCCCGACCACCCACCATAACTGGGAACACACCGATATTTTCCTCGCCCTCGCTTCTACCATGGTTTTTTCCGTCATGGACGGCCCAAAGAATGTCATGCAACTGCATCTCCGGCCCGCCCAGGACTAAAAGCCCATTTTCTGTCATGATTTTTTGTCATAGAAGTAGGAGCCCACCACATCTATGATGATACCGGGTTTTGTCACAATTATCGTCATAGAAGTGTCATAAGTATGACACACAAAAAATTCATTCGGCCCAAAATGTCACGGATGTGTCTTTTTTTTATAGTGACTAGTGTACATGTTGAAATGTCTAAAAGAGCTTATATTTAGTAACGGGAGTACAATAGTAAATGAACGAGCGCCCACAGCTTCATGTTCGAATAGGGAACTTAGTGTGGGACAGTAAGAAGGAAAATTAAACAATGAATCAGTCTCGCCTCGCTTGGAATGCATTATTCGCTCATACAGTTACATCAAATCTTTAATCTAGCCAATCGCAGCAGTCGTCAACCACCAAGCGATTGAAAGTCCTCCACAGCATCCACGAGCCCGATGCCAGCATCTTGGCTACCGCGTCCACCGCATCGGCCCTCGCCACGTCGGCCGCGTCCACCGCGGAACCGCACACAGACGCCGCCGCCGGCCCTGGCCGCCGCGTCCACCCCATCGGCCCTCGCCACGTCGGCCGCGTCCCGGCCGTTGGGCACATTCCCGCCGAATTAATCCCGGTTCGTGAGGCCCTTTGGTGACGATTCTAGAATTGACAGTAAAAGGTGGGGACTAAAGGTCCCCCTAGTCCCGGTTCAACACGAACCATCATTAAAGAGCCACCACGTGGCACGAGCCCGCGTCAGGGGCTGGGAGACATTTAGTACCAGTTTGGTAACACCAATCGGTACTAAAAGGTTTTGGGGTTTTGGGTTTATAATTTCTTTTTCCTTTAATTTTTTGTTTTTCATTTAATTATTTTCATTTGCTGGTATTTTACGATACTATATATTGTACACGTTATGCATATATATAAATAGTATTTTTCATAGAACTGATGTATGTGTATATATATAACGCGTATGACCTTCTCCGAGTACTGGGTAACATCAGCTAGAAAGTGTTCAAATGGGGCTTGCAATATATGGTTGAGAAGCTATGGACACGACTATCATGACCCAAGTTGAATTTTTGGCAAAATGTAAGCGGTTTAAGAGCAGTTTTGAAAACCGTTTTTTCCTTCATACAAAAAATGTGAGTCATATTTTTTTATCGCATTTCTAAACCGATTATCGGAAGGAGGCAAATAATATGGTGTTGGAAAGCTGCTGCAAAACCGCTCCTTTCACATGTTGATAGTTTTCTGTAAATCCTTATGGTTAAAGAGTAATTTGGAAAATCGTAAAATTTTGCAAATCGAACAAACGAGTTCGTATTTTCGATGGCATTTCTAAACGGCTAATCCAATTGTGGCAAATGATATGGCGTTGGATAGCTTATGAAAATGCGCTACTTTTTCATCTGGAAAGTTTTTTCTAATTTTGAATGGTTTAAAAGAAAATTAGAAAACAATACAAGTTCTAGCAAATTTGTATTTTCAAGCTAATGGTTTAACCGTATGTCCGAATGCAGCAAATGATATGGCGTTGGAAAGCTTGAAAAAATGCGAATCTTTTTTGTATCTATTATTTCTCCAAATTCCTTATGGTTTTAAGTCAACTTTTAAAATAGCTAAAAATGTTGTTATCATAATTTCTACAAACTTTATCGGATTGGGGCAAATAATATACCCTTGAAAAGTTACAGAAAATACAAAGCTTTTTCATGGTTATGGTTTTCTCGGATTCCTAGCCATTTTCAGGAAATTTTAAAATCGGCGAGATCATTCGTTCCGCCTCTATCACGAAACAGATTCTTCGAAAATGCACCGCGTGAAGAAGTTGAACTTCTCGGCATGCCTACTTGAACTTCACTCTGTTTTTGACGTGCTTTTTTGCCCGTAGCTCTCCATCCGCTCATCAGAACATTCACCAAAATTGAGCAAGAGATATACCAATGGAAAGTTGTTGTAAATCGCAACTTTCCCGTGTTGGTCATTTTTCATACCCACGATGATTTTAATAGTTTTTCATCTGAAATTCATCCACTGTAGTAGTTGAGCTTCCTGCTATTTTTAGTTGAACTACTGGGACGTATTTTCGTTTGTAATTTTCTCATCAATTCGTCAGTATTACACAAACGATATTCCTTTTGTACAAATCTCTGTCACAATAAAAATTTTAACTTTCTCCAACAAAGGACTTGAACTTATAATAACAAAACTTTTAGCCTTTTCTTTTTTATTCTTTTTTAATACAAAATACACACCGTGTAGTACATGAACTTCTGGCAGTTATCAACCTGATCTTCTCTTGGTTACATGAAAATATTTGAGTTTTTTTATGAATTTTTAATCTGATTTTCTTAATCTTTTTTATGAATTTAGAAGCGCTCTATTTTTAGTAATTTAACTTCTTATTATTTTATTTTTGAACTTCTTGTTTCCATTCTTTAATAACGAGTAAAATCTGAGTTTTCTACAATCATCGAACTTCTCCATCTTTTTAATATGGACTTCTTGGTTTTATTTTCTTAATTTTTTATGAAATTTTGAAGGGCTCTATTTTTAAAAGTTAAACTTCTTGTTATTTTATTTTTGAACTTCTTATTTCCATTCTTTAATAACGAGGAAAATCTCAGTTTTCTATAATCATAGAACTTCTTCATCTTTTTAATATGGACTTCCTAGTTTTATTTTCTTAATCTTTTTTATGAAATTTTGAAGTGCTAATTTTTAAAAGTTGAACTTCTTGTTATTTTATTTTTGAACTTCTTTATTCCATTCTTTAATAACAAGGAAAATCTGAGTTTTCTATAATCATCAAAATTCTCCATCTTTTAATATGGACTTCCTGGTTTTATTTTTTTGGTAACGAAAAAATCCTATTTTTTGATAGAAATCGAGCTCCATTTGTAAATTTGAACTTCTAGGTTTAGTTAACAGAGAAAATCTTTTTTATAAAATTGTTCTAGATGCTTTTTTAATGACTTTCTTTGGGTTTGTAACAAGACTTGGTGCGATACGACACGATACGACATAATTGTCTTCAGGGTGGTGGGGATGGCACCGCGCCCAAAGGAGGCGGGGTCGGCGGTGCGCCTGGAAGGACGCGGCGGCGGGGAGGTGCGCCGGAGCAGGGTGGGCAGCGGCCGGAGGTCGCAGTGGGGAAGGGTGGGCGACGGGCATAAGGGGGTCGGGACGCTTTGGACTTTTTCTTTTATTTTATTCTTATGTATGTGAAAAATCTGAGTTTTGTAATAATTTTCAAACTGCTCCGCTTTTTAAAACTGAAGTTCTTGGTTTTGTTCCTTATTAACAAGGAAAAACTAAGTTTTTTATATAAATTGAACTACTACATTTTAAATTTTGAACTTCATGGTTTTATCTTTTAGTATTGAAGAAAATACGTTTTGCACTTCGTGGTTTTATTTTTTAGTAACAAGGAAAAATCTGGGTTGTTTATAATCATTAAATTGCTCTATCTTTTAATTTGGACTTATTTTTTTATTTTCCATTAACGGAGAAATACAAGTGTTGTAATAAATGAAAAATATTGAACCACTCCCTTATTTTAATTTGGCCTTCTAGGTTTTTTAGAAACGGGGAAAATCCTTTTTTTTATATTCAAATTTAAAATAGTGCTCCCTCAAGCTCGGGGAAATAACTACAGGAGAACCAAAATTGAGTTATTTATGTTGGCGCTTCACGTGAACAAAACCACATGCTCCTTTTTTCCATCAAGTAGGATAAAACAACACACATCGATGGGCATACGTGCTCATCTTTTTTTCGGTTTTGGTGCAGTTCAATTTTTGGCCTATAGATTTGTAGTAGCATAGTAGGGCAAGCATCAACAACCATATTTCGGGGGCACCGATGACCGTAAGTATGAAATCAAAACTATGAGGTCTAGATCTCGTCGGAGCATGGGAGCAGTGTGGTTTCGGGGGTGCGATGGCTGTGAACCTCCAGCAGCGGCATAGTTGAACGACCCAGAGGTGGCGCCGATGAACGTCATGCTACAGCGGTGGACCCCACAAGTAGGAGGCTGCATGGAGGGGGGAGCCTCCGCCGGCAGAATCATCTGGGAGGCGGAGAATGGTCGTGGATCCACCGAATGCTGCCACGAGGAAAAAGTAACTATGTTATTAGCAAAAAAAGATTGGATAAATTAAGGCATGTCATTTTAGGAAAATGAATGAAAGTTTTCTTTGCATAGTTGCTCTAACAAAAATCAATTTCCTCATGTCTGGTACCTACTTTTTGTAACGCAAGTTCAATTTTCGGTAAACGTACGCACCCATCCAAGAAACAAAGCAGTATACCTCAATTATCTGTATCTCAAGTTCCACAAATCACCAGCCCTGTATTTCCAGTGCAAGTTACCTAGAAATCACTAGATCCTAGATGACATGTCTTCTTTTCTTTATAATCTCTGAACTTCAGATAAATAACTTTTCACTTGTATTCTGACAAGCTGTACAAGCTTAAGATAGTACCTTTAGAGAAGCATCCTAGCAGAGAAGCAGGCATAGTTGGACGAGCTCACGACGCTCTTTGAGGGAGTCCTGGATAAGGGGGTATCCGGACAGCCGGACTATATACATCGTCCGGACTATAGAAGCGTCAAGATACAAGACTCAAGACTTCGGCTCGTGTCCGGATGGGACTCTCCTTTGCGTGGAAGACAAGCTTGGAGATCCGGATATTATGTTTCCTTCCTTGTAACCGACTCCGTGTAAACCCTACCTCTCCGGTGTCTATATAAACCAGAGAGCATGGTCCTTAGACGACCGATCACAATTACAATCATACCATCATAGGCTAGCTTTTAGTGTTTAGCCTCTACGATCTCGTGGTAGATCTACTCTTGTATTCCACATATCTTCAATATTAATCACACAGGAAGTAGGGTTTTACCTCCATCGAGAGGGCCCGAACCTGGGTAAACATTGTGTCCCTTGCTTCCTGTTACCATCAGCCTAAGACGCACAGATCGGGACCCCCTACCCGAGATCCGCCGATTTTGACACCGACATTGGTGCTTTCATTGAGAGTTCCTCTGTGTCGTTGCTTCAAGGCTTGATGGCATCTTCAATCGTCAACCAACACGGTCCAGGGTGAGACTTTTCTCCCCGGACAGATCTTTGTGTTCGGTGCCTTCGCACTGCGGGCCAATTCGCTTGGCCAGTTGGAGAAGATCGACAGCTTCGCCCCTGGCCACCAGACCAGGTTCGGAAACTTGAACTACACGGTAGACTTGATCTTCGATGATTCGAGCCTGCGCCAGGAGCGCCGGACAGCGACGACGAGCACGGCCTAGACCTACTGTCGGATAGTGCCCAGGACATCATCCCTGAAGCAGCCTTGGATCTAAATCCAGGATAGGTTGCGTTGCCTATGGACGGAGGGCTGGACCCCGCTCCACCGGCCGCGCACTTATCGGCGGTTGAGCGGAACACGGATCCCACCTCTGTGGAGGCCTGTAACCCCAGACCCCCAGACTCATATCTGGCTGTTGGTCCTGTTCCGCTCAGTCTCGAGCCAGCCGAGCCAGGTTGGGCTCCGGTAATGGAGTTTACCGCTGCGGACATCTTTCAGCACTCGCCCTTTGGCGACATGCTGAACTGCTTGAAGTCTCTCTCTTTATCAGGAGACTCTTGGCCGAACTATGTCCGGCCCGAGTGGGAAGCAGGCGACGAAGGAATCGGCGCCCACCCACCACCCACTTCATTGCCACGATCGAAGAATTAACCGACGTGCTTGACTCTAAAGACATCGACAGTATGGACGACGATACAGGAGAGGCTCCAGAATCCCTGGAGCGCGGGACTACTACATTGTCAAACGATATATACATGGTAGATACGCCCAATAAGGATGGCAGCCCCGATGATAAAACACCCGGGAAAAAGCCAAAGAGGCGGCACAGATGCCGCTCAACGTCCAGCAATGGCAAAAATAGCGACAAGAGCGCAAGAAGGGTTGATATACCCGCAAACTCCAAAAGCAATAATGACCACATGGACCAAACGATGGAGCAGGACGAGCCAGGTCATGCCAAATCAAGTTCGGAGCAAATACCCGATCACAATCATCCGGTGGGACGAGCTCAGGATGCCGCCCCAGAACAGGAAGACAGTCCGGACGATGATGCATTCGTCATCCCGGACGAACAAGTGGAACGAGACAACCTCCATAGAAAGCTTATGGCCACCGCAAGAAATCTAGAAAAGCAGAAGCAACGGCTCAAGGCCGCACAGGAAAAGCTAAGTCGCAGATGGAATAAGGTGCTAGACACTAAAGAAAGATATGGCGATGACCGCCATACGAAAAGCTATCCGAAGGGCAAGCTACTGCCAGAATTCGACGATGCGGACGTTCCACCAAAAGAAAATTCGACCAAGAAACCAGACGTGCCGCCTCACAACCATAACAGAGCGGCTGCGGACACTGCGCACGATCCACGCGAGCATCCGGATAAAAAGACTGGTGCAGCCAGGTCCATATATGGATCTAGAAGACACACCCCAGCGCAGGACTATGGTAACCCAAACGCTAATAAAAGCCAGATACCAGTTCGGAATCAACCCCGGACACAACAACAGCCGACTACATGCCACATTGCGTCCAGATATAGAGGGGCTGCTCACCCCCTGTGCTTCACCGAAGAAGTACTAGACCATGAATCCCCACAAGGCTTTAAACCTGTGAACATAGAAGCATACGACGGCATGACAGACCCAGGGGTCTGGATCGAGGATTTCATCGAGCATATTCGCATGGCTCGTGGGGATGACCTCCACGCCATCAAATACCTTCCCCTCAAGTTGAAGGGACCAGCTTGACACTAGTTGAAAAGCCTCCCCAAAAACTCAATTGGGAGTTGGGAGGAACTCGAAGACGCTTTCAGGGCCAATTTTCAAGGGACTTATGTCCGGCCTCCGGATGCAGACGATCTAAATCACATAATCCAATAGCCCGGAGACTCCACCCGCAAGCTTTGGAATAGATTCCTCACTAAGAAGAATCAAATTGTAGACTATCCGGACGCCGAAGCCTTAGCGGCTCTCAAACAGAATCCATGACGAATGGCTCACCCGACACCTCGGCCAAGAAAAGCCAACGACAATGGCAGCCTTAACAAGCCTTATGACCCGCTTTTGCGCGGGTGAGGATAGCTGGTTGGCCCGTAAAGGCACCAGCGACCCCAGCACATCCGAACTAAGGGATGGCAACGGGAAGCCACGGCGTAATAAAAACAAACGCCAAAACAAGGAAGAGAGCCCGGATAACACGACGGTTAACGCCGAATTCAGGGGCTCTCAACCTGATCAGAATAAGAAGCCATTCAAAGGCACTATAGACGGATCGTCCGGTCTAAACAGAGTCCTGGACAGACTATGCCAAATTCATGGCACCCCGGAAAAACCTGCGAACCACACCCATAAAGAGTGCTGGGTCTTCAAGTAGGCCGGAAATTAAATGCCAAACACAAGGGGAGGGGCACACCAAGCGATGACGAGGATGAACCTCACCAGCCGAACACTGGGGTACAGAAAAAATTCCAGCCAGAGGTTAAAGCAGTAAACATGATCCACGCGACTCGCACATCCACGAGAGGGCATAAACGCGCGCCCATAGAAGCGCACGATGTAGAGCCCGTCGTACCCACGTCTCACTACTGGATGTCTCATCCGATCACTTTTGATCACATGGACGGCTGAACTAGTATTTGGCGCGGAGGATCACAGGCCTTGGTGCTTGACCCACTAATCGACGGATACCGTCTCACGCGCGTCCTCATGGACGGCGGCAGTGGTCTCAATTTAATGTACGAGGACTCTGTCCGCAAAATGGGGATAGACCCATCCAGAATTAAACAAAGCAGCACCACCTTTGAAGGAGTGATACCAGGCGTCGAAGCCTGCGCCAGGGGCTCCGTTGTGCTGGAAGTAACATTCGGCTCCCCAGGCAACTCCAGAAGTGAAGAGCTGCTCTCCACTGTCGCACCCTTCCAAAGCAGCTATCTCGCATTGCTAGGAAGAACGGCCTTCACCCGATTCAATGCATTGCTGCACTATGGCCAACTTACACTCAAGATGCCCGGTCCCCGTGGCGTCATCACCATTCACGGAATCATAAAGCGCCCTTCACGCACAGAGGAATACGCGATGACCCTGGCGGCCAGACTATAAGCGGCCTCCAGGTTTAGAAAACATGATTGGTCAGTACGACCATAGACACGGTTAGACGAGTCCGGTAGCCCGGATAAATTCAAACAGGGCACTGTATATGTAATCCCATAAGGGAAACCAGGAGCTGTCTATACTTAATACAGCCCCATGCTTGGCTCGACCTTATCGGTAGGCCAACAGCTTACACTCTTATTATTGATCGCATACTTATGTTGCACCCTCCTACGAGTTTTTGTTTTTTACAGACAATGTTCACGTGATACCCTTCCAGGATACGGCACAACGGAGACAAAGGCGCAGACATGCAGCACGGCCCCGTGCAACAGGTTTCTTTTTAGATTAAGCCCCTGTGTAAATCTTTTCTACTGCCTCTTGTTGTTTAACCATCCCATGGGTTCTATACCCACAGAGGATACTGCCGTTTTTGGCATTTGGCCATGGCAGACTAAATTGCACGTACCTAGAAATAAAGGGCTTAAAATAGGCTCTTGTCAGCCTATCTTCTTTTACAAAAGACCGAATACCCTCGGGAGTGTTCGGCGTCACGAGTTTGGCTGTATATGCATCAGCTCCGAATCATGTCTTTGGTCAAAATGTTGGGTTTGCCCGGCTCGTGGGTTTGCCGCCTTACATTCCGCTATCATCCGTCTAAGGAAGGCCAAAGGAGAACTACTGTGATTGTGCCCTGGTTATTCCGGATGAGCGCCTCAGTAGAGAAAGCCGAAAATGGACCGTCATGATACAGCGAGAGATTGTTCAACCACTCGAAGACTCATCGGAATCCCTAAAGATTCCTCCGCCTTAACGAAGGGCCGTTTCCCAACCATGTACACACGCGCCCGTATTCGAATGCATGTGGAGGTACCAGGGGCTACATAGTAGCCCCGCCATTAGACTCCCATGGCTAAGCGAAAGTGTTACAGCTATATAGTCTGGTTGCCTAGTTCGGCGTGCGATCACCTCCTTAATGGACCAAGACGTTGGATCAAGTGTGATTATGCATATATTTTCGCCAACACCCCCGCATTGTCCGTGAGGGGGCTGAAGCCAAAAACTGCTATCTTTCAGACTACTTATACATATAAGAATAGCCGCAAAGGGAGGACAATCATACTTCCGAGCAAAAGTATAAACATAGAGTCATAATTAAACCAAACATTGTTTTCTACAATGATTCGACTTATCACTCGAATAAAACACTCTCCGAGCACTGCGCCTCTATCAGGCGGGCACCTTTTGTGACTTGTGCCAAGTAGTGCTCGGCCGGATGTTGGCCTCCCGCCGGATCCTGGCTCGCTATTACATTGGCCTCCATATCCATCCAGTAGGCTTTAACGTGGGCTAGATCCATCTGCGCACCCTCTACGCACGCCGACCTTCTCAAGGCGTCAATCCGGGACACGGCTCCAAGGAATTGTTGCACCAAACCAAAGTAGTTGTCCGGCTTAGGCCCCTTTGGCCAAAGATGGTCTATTACAGACCACATTGCAAGTCCGGACAGCCTGTGGAGCTCTGCCATAGCAGCCACCTTCTCATTCAGTGGCAGCGGGCGAGTCGGAGCATTAAACTGCGACCAGAAAAGCTTCTCCATTTCTTCATCGCCTTGACCCTCGAACAACTTGACAGCGTCAGCTGTAGTATTCGCCAAGTCCGCATATGCGTCCGCAGGACTCATGCGACCCGCCAGGGAAGCATACTTCGGATCCAAGAACTTCATCCGCAGTAAGTAAAAGCCCCCAGCCACGATTTTATCAGCTTATTGGAGCTCCTCCCGCATACTCCGGAACTCAGTCCGCATCTCCTTGGCGGCATTACGTGCCTTGTCCAGCTCAGCCGAACTAGCCTTACTCTCCTTCTCAAGGAATGCATACCGGTCGGCTGCATTTTTAACTCTTCAGCCATTTCAGCTATCTTTTCCTTGCTTCGGCGATGAGCAGCCGGTTCGGCTCTCAACTCT
Organism: Triticum aestivum; assembly: GCF_018294505.1. Classification (NCBI taxonomy): domain Eukaryota; kingdom Viridiplantae; phylum Streptophyta; class Magnoliopsida; order Poales; family Poaceae; genus Triticum; species Triticum aestivum. Next base: position 672,710,841 of record NC_057813.1, on the reverse strand, counting down.
TCGGCTGCCTTTAGGGCAGCCGCATTGCTAGCCCGAGCTTTAACCTTGGCTTGAGCAAGTTCCGCCCTCAGGTCCTCCACGGCAGCAGCACCATTTGCAGTGCACACATATTGCATTAATATTATGCTGCTTTGGCAATTTCCTACACATTATAATAAAAACCAAGCACATACCCTGGGATTCCTCAAGCCGTTTATTCACCAGCGTAATATCAGCATCGATGGATCCGATTTGCCTCCTTAGTTCGGCAACTTCAACAGACTGGTTGCCTGTCGGATCCTTGTATACTTGCGCACATGTATGGCACAGCCATCAGTATATGATCCCCCGTTTGCCGCCTATGGTGAGCAACCACAGTCTCAGGGGCTACTATCTATAGGGAGCAGAACTAGCGTGTGCCTCATAACCAAAAAGTTGTGCATTTTTTACATACCTCAAAGCCTTTGAGCAGGCTTGTAAATGCCTCATTCAAACCGCTGGTAGCGGATGAAATCTTCGTGAGCACGATGCTCATTAGAGAGTGGTGCTCCTCCGAGAGCGCGGCTTGCTCCAGACGGCCCGTCAGTACGTCCGGCCAGACACTGAACTACGCCGGACCCTTCTCATCGGCCCCCGTAGGAGCCGAACGCTCCGGGCTTAGGGCGGCTGACGTGTTCGCCTCCGGCTTCGGCAGATCCGGACTCCTCCGTTACGACACCTCCGTGTCGCCTGCTTCATGAGGCGGAGAGCTGGGTGGAGTCTCGCTCTCCATCATCTCCGGACGAAGGCCCCCCAAACACGAGCTGTGTTGAGAAGAGCTGCTCGCAGGACTACAAAAGTCGAAGTCCTGGTTATGGATCTCGAAGTAACACTACACCTTCGAATTGATGAATAACTTACGGCTCGGTGGAGGGCTGGCCCGTTGGTGGGCATGACGGGTGTGACACCCCAAAAATTTAACCATGTTTTGTTTACTAAAATTTTGCCACGAAACTTAAACTTTTATTTTCTGGATTTCCTTTTGATTTCAGAACCGTTCTTTTCTTTGTTATTATGGAATTTTCCCCCAAGTGAAAACTTTTCAATCATTATTGGACTTATTTACCCTCTCAAATAAAACAATTCTTTTATCAGTGGGATAATTTATATAATTATTTTTCCTTGAGATTTATTTCTCTAAAAGGGTTTTTCTTAAGTTTTAGGGTCCCTTTTGAACAGCAACCTTTTGTAAATTCATTTAAAAATCCCACCAAAATTTGGGGATGTCATGTGATGTTTTAAAATCACTTTTATGCAAAAATATATTTCATTCCTTGCATATTTTGAGCTCTACGTCAAATTTTCAAATCGGGTCCAGTGGGCAATTTTGCACTACAACCTATTTAAATACTTCTTTAAAACTTCCACCGAAATTATGGGATGTCAGTAGGAGTATATTATTCATATTTATGAAAAAACCCAATGATGTTCTTTGAAAAATTTGAGTAAATCAACCTCATTTTCATACTGGTCCAGCTTGGTGATTTGTACTACAACCATATTTTAACTTGCTCTTTTACCCATGATTCTTTTTCCTAATCATAAACCACCCTGCAAAACCCCTAAGTCCAGGAGATTGGCCCTATTGGAGTGTCTTTGGTCCATGGAATGATAGCTTTTAGTTTCTCTCCAGAAATGATTTTCTCAAAAACTTCCACTAGCAAGTTTCTGTTTTTGCCAAACTAACCTTACCACCCTCTTTTGCATCTAAAGAGACACTAGTCTGGAGAGTTTGACCACCCCAAGAAATGCCTAAGTGCCCTTGGCATTTTGTCAAACACCTTATGGGCATGATCAGTTTTGGCATAGTTTCTGGTTTGTACAATGGACCTGCTTACTTTGCCAAACCACCATGTCCCCTAAGTTTCTAGACTACCCTAACATAGGCCTGTTAGTCCCCAGCATCATCCAAACCCCCTAGCACCCACTGGCATTTCGCCGAACAGTTGGCGTGCATGCTCTGGGCATGGCCAGAGCGCGCATTTTGCACGTGCGTGCGCACGAGTCGCCATGTCCCGCTGTCGCCTCCCCCGAGCCCGTTCTGGCCCCTCCCCACTTGCAGCCAGCGCCCCGACTCCTCCCTCGTCGTAGAGCCGCCCTGACCCTCTCCTGGTGCCCTACAGCGCCACCGACGCAAGCTGCCACCGCCGCCCCGACAGCTCCTGCCCCGGACGGCGCCGCCTGAGCCACTAGCGCTCGCAAGCTGCCCCCTGGAGCAGCTCAAGCTCATCTGCAAGCTTGTCTGCAAGTGCTCGTCGCCGCCACGTCCCCCTGCTGCTACAGAATGGGGGTCGCCGGTGATCTTATCCCCGGCCGCCGCGGAACCGCCATTGCTCGCCTATTTAAGGGGCCCCCGAGCTCGTCCAGGCCCTCGAGAAACTCATACCACCTCTCTCACTCCCTCACTAAACCTCCTGTAGTAGCAGAAAGACCAGAAATGGTCATCTTCTTCTTCTCCGGCAACCACGACCGCCGCCTCTGTCTCGTTCATTCCAACGCTACCAGGGCCTCCTCCTTTCCACTCTCTTCACCAACAGCATCCTGCAGCACCCACGAATCCATCCCCATGCTCGATTTTGATCAGGACTCACCGCAGGCGAAAGCCCCATCTCACCCGACGCCGCCGTCCGCCGGGAAGCTCGTCGCCGGCGACTCCGTCCACGTCGGTGACCATGGCGGGTACCACAGGTTCGCCTCGACCACTTGAGCACACCCATGTGCTCAGATCCCCAAGGGATGCCTCCGTTCGCCGGCGAACCTCACCGGAGCTCCGCCTCTGTTCGGTCGGAGGAGACGGTGCGCGTGTGGACTAGTCAAACCTGACCAGTGGACCCCTCGGACCCACTGTCAGTGACTCACGCCGGTCCACGTAGACAAGTCAAGGCGTAGTCGCAAAGTTTTTGAAGAAGAATTCCACTTTCAAAATGGCACCCTGACTTGCATACTCTTGAAGGCAAGCATTCTGAACCCTGGCATAATATTGTGTGTGTTATTTGACATGATTATAACACCACCTGTCGTGGAATTATCATGTCAGATGTCCTCGTGAAAGGACTTAGTCGTTGAGCCGCAGCAATCATGTTATCCAGGGGGCTCGAAAAGTGACCCGGTGGTGTAGGCACATACTGTGGCGGGTTAACTGTCCGTCGGGGTAGCTCCGTTGCCCGTGGCTGATCCGGGGCGATCCTTGGCGCTTCGGCTCGGTCTGCGGCTTCTGGATTTCTCGGCCCAGCACCTGGGGTCTGAAAAAGATTCAATCCTTCGTAAACCGGCGGCAGGCGCGACCGATACTTCCTTCGTAACACCTCCTCTGACGCGGTCCGGTCCAGCATGTGCTGGTAATTCTGTGCTTGTATCCGCTGTGCTTGAGCATTCAAAGCGGCCTGTTCCTCAGCCATCCTATTATCCTCAGCCACCAGGTCCTCCTTAGCCTGCGCAATCTGCTCCTTCAGCCTCGCAACTTCCGCATTGTGCTGATCCTGCATATCCGGGGTGACTGTCGCGGTTAACAAGGTCGCCCAAGCGTCCATTAAACCGGAGAGAACCTGCGCCGGCCGGCGCACCGAGGTACCTGCCGCGGCCGCTGATCCGGTAGACATTGCTGCGGTCGATGAAGACTGTAACACAGGTTGCGTGCCGGCCATGTAAATAGCAACCCGGCTCGACACTTCAGGGAGGTCCAGAATACTGTTGCCATCGGAATATCCCTCGGGCATACCATCATGAATCTGGTACAAGGACTCAGTTTCGCTAGTGGATGACTCGCCGTCGGCATATACCGCCGTGTCGCCCTCAAACACCGGTTCAGATCCGATCCCATGGACACATCCTACGAACGCACGCTTCATGGCGGGCGTAACCCTGGCTGGACTTGCACGCCGAGCCGTCTTGACGAGGTCGGTGTAGATGTCCGGCTTAGGGCCTAGTTCGCCGGTCTTGCCAATGAAGACATGAATTCCGCCGAAGGGGACCCGGTACCCGTACTCGATTGAGCCAGCCTCGGGGCCCCATCCTTTGTCGTTAATGTAAAGCTTTCCACGACGACTTTTGGTCATCCGGCCGATCACGTACCCCTTAAGCCCTTCAGAGCAGCCCTTCGAGAACTCGACACCATCGTGCGATAGCCCCACGGTGGGCGCCAACTGTCGTGGAATTATCATGTCAGATGTCCTCGTGAAAGGACTTAGTTCTGGAGCCATCGCAACGGGTTAGCTTGAAGGGGTTAAACCGGACAAGGGACATGGGAGTTATACTAGTTCGGCCCCTTCGATGAAGGTAAAAGCCTACGTCTAGTTGTGATGGGATTGATTGGGTTTCGATGATCAGGGAGCGGAATACGCTTGCCTGAGTCTCGAGTTGTTGTCTGTCGTCCCTGAACCGCCGCCGGGTCGCCCCTTTATATACACAGGTTGACGCCCGGCCGGTTTACAGAGCCCCGAGGCCGACTCATACAAAGTGTCTGGCTCGGTCTCTCCTTTCCTAACTTATACTACAAGTTTACATAGTCATGGCGGTTTACCACTATGGGCCCTAATCCGCCTTTGGGCTTCGGGCTTCTATGCTTCCTTTAGTAAAGCGCCATCTCCCGGATCTTCATGGGCTTTAACATAGTCAAGGGTGAACCGGACCCTCCTGGCCGGTTTATACTCAGTAGCTATATCCTCCACACCACCGTAATACGGAGGACTCGTTATTTTATGTGGTGACCCAATCATTTGCATGGATGCATATTGGATATGTCCTTGCTGTTGGAATGGTCATACTTGTGACAACAATCATCCTCGAATGCTTTTCGTGCCTGCCGGAAGGAAGCCGGGAAAGTCTCTGTCTTGGGTAGACCTAGGCTTGTCCCTAGTTCCTCGTCGAGACAAGTGTGTCCGGCATGGCATGATGGGGTATGATGAGTGGTGATTCTGTCTATTGGATGAAATATATTCGTTGTGCTAATCATGCAGGAAATACTTAAACCTCCTGAGTCGACCATAGATCGTGTCTTGTTCCAGTAACCCCCATACTTGTTTCGTACTACCACTTGTCCGTACAGCAGGTAGGGTACAGTTCAGTAAGTTGTCAACCCCTATCTAGCACACACCGTACAGAAGGGCCGGGATGAGGGTTCCACGGCCGTGGATTAAAGCCAGTCATCCGGGTAGGGGGCAGGGGTGCTTCGGTTGTAGCCGAGGGGGTACCTCCCCCAGTTTGCGCGCGGTATAAATTTTGTGATCCCATGCTAATCGAGGTTGTAGCCTCCCCACATATAGTTTTGCTTAAACTAGTGTCGTGGGTGATTCCAGACACCGGTAAGTCCGGCTGGTGTGTGCAGTCAGGTGTGTTTTCAATCAAAAGACCGTAGATAGAATTAGTCCCGATGGACTAAAGGAATCTGTTACTCGTGGGTAAAGAGTACGCCCTCTGCAGAGATTAAACATCTATTCGAATAGCCGTGTCAAGTGTCAGTCTTAGCGTCGGTCTTCGGAGGAGAAACTACTAAACCAGAACATGGATCATGACGTGTGACTTATGATGACTATGATTATTATTATTATGGACTAACCTCTTTATATTATTTGAAGTACTGGGTATCCCTGGGACGGTTCTACCTCCTAGATATTCATTGTTATTTACTTTATGACCCCTTTATGTGGTGTCGCTGAGACGCCCGACTGTGGCATGCTTGTTAATTATTTACTCTATAAGCCCTTTATGTGGTGTCGCTCAGATGCCCGACTGTGGCATGTTGTTATTTATTTACTTTATGAGCCCTTTATGTGGTGTCGCTCGGACGCCCGACTGAGGCACGCTCGTTATTTACTTTCCTGATCGGCATTTTTATTACTACTCTGTGATTACATATTCATGTTGCATATAAATAACCTGCTTGCATGCATCAGGGATTTTATTTTATGACTGATGTTGTGATCATAGAATATTTTAGAGCATGATTTGTTATATTATAGCCGTGTTCATAATGTTTGCGAGTACATTCAAAGTACTCACTGGCTTGTCCCTGGGTATTGTCTTGGCCAGATTTCTTGCATGGAGAGGAGCATTGCGATGACAGCCCCGGAACCTAAGCAACGGTGATAGCAGCCTCGCGAAGATAGGAGTTAACCTGGTCAGCTATTCCTGTGGGAAATGGAGTCCCATAATGCTGATGATCCACAAACCGCTTCCGCCATCAACCACTAGCAACCTTATGTTGTACTCATAGGCCAGAATGGTCTTGTACTACATATTATGTATTTTTGCTTGGATTTTCTGTATCAAGTTGGTGCCTCATCAGCTAACAGTAATCCTGGGGCTGGTGAGCACAAAGGCCATTTTCTGGGAAATTAATACCCGGAAAACCGGTCGTGACAAACTTGGTACCAAAGACAGGCTGACCATTGGCTAATCCTATCTTAGTCAGGTCGAAAAACCTAGATTAACCAACCCACCAGACCATAACCTAACCCCAGCCAAGCTTCTCGTGTAAGATAGCCACACATGAGCCTGACACTTTTGGCAGTCGGTGCCCAACCTATCAGCCTAGCCTGTCGATCACGCGCCAGTGACCGACACCTAAATTGTCTTATTCGCAAGCGTGCGAAGGAAGACTCTGTCCCCTTTTCTATAAAAAGGGCACGCTAGCCTCAACACAGCACAGCACAAACTCTTTCCCAAACCGAGCTATAATGCCAGGACCCATTGTTCACAATGAAACCACAGCAACCAACCTTGGAGGTTTTGTGACCGTCCTCGCAAACCTCACCCGCCGTGCCTTTGCATTAGAAGAGCCCCCAGAATATGTTGTGTACCAAGGACCCATGAGCGGCGAAAGCCGTCAATTTTGGGCCACCGTGCACATCTATGGTGGGGGTCTATCGCCAGAACACCCCTATAGGTTCACCGGAAGGACAACTTCCTTTGAGCCACAAGCCATCCAACTAGCCGCTCGAGAGGCTATAGTTCAACTCTGGCACTTGTCGCCCAGAGTTAACTGTCGGTCATTCTACTACTACCTGTAACGCCCCGGATACAACTTTCCATATAAGTAACTCCAACTCTTGCCTTTTCCGGAGATGCAATATGATATTTCCTTCGTGGTTGTGTTTTTTTCTTTTGTTTTGCATTTTATTCATGTCATGCATTTCATCATCGCATCATTTGCATTGCATCGGCACTCGTTGCCATCATCGTTTTTTTTAACTTGCATCTGCTCGTTGTGGCCGCGTCCCCCTTGCTTTTGTTGACCGTTCCGAGACCAACCTTGTTCTTTGTTTCCCTCTTGCCTAAACCGGAGTCTCTCTATAAAGTGCACAGACCCGCTCGTGTGCGCGTCCGAAACTTGCCCGAACCCGACCCGCTCTGTCATTACCGTTGGGTCCGGATCATCCCCAAACATCCCTAAAATATCTTCGTTTTCTTATTTGGACTACCTAACCTATTTATTCTTGACCGCTCGATTTCGATCGGACGACCGGATTAGTCCCTAATCTAATCCGCATGCTATATATAAACTAGTCCAACCCTAATCTTTAGGAGCCTTGTCCCATCAGTCTCGTCCCCGCCGCCAGCCATCCACCCACTCGCCTCCCACCTTGGGATCCTCCCAGATCCATCCCGGGCCAACCACCGTCTCCCCTCGATCCATCCACCCAACCAGCCGCAGCCTCCTCCTACCTTGATCTCCCTTGCCACTCAGTCCCGTCGATCTATCCATCCATCGATCCCCACCAACCAGAGATCCCCACGGCCCTCCTCGACCAGCAGCATTCAGGAGCTCAAGCTCCCTTCTCTCGGTCCATGGCGCCCGGCGCCGCATTGACCACGGCCAGGCCATGCCCCTGCTTCCTCTCTCTCCTTCGGTTCTCTCTCTCCCTCTGGTCTCTCAAACTCTCTTGCTTTCCGTGTTCCACAGGATGCCATGGGAGCACCTCGCTCGTGCTCCGCCTCCGCTTCTGGTTCGCCGCCGCCGCCGCTGCCCTGCGCCTCAAGTCCATCCCCGCGTCGTCCCTGCACCGGTGCCGTCCAAGCCCGTTCCCGGCCAGATCCGGATGCCCAAGACCTCGCTGCCCCTTCACCCCGCTCGCCGGAGCCCTGCTCGCCTCCTATGCTTCGCCCTTGCGCGAGGAGGACGACCCAACGCCAAGTTCCTCTTCGACCCCCCCTGCGAACCCCGACGCCACCACATTCTGCCGCCGCCGGCGACCAGCGGGTCATGTCGCCGTGCCCTGCCTCCTCTTCTTCGCGTTCTGCTTCTTCCCGCCGTCTTCTCTCTGCTTCTCTCGCTCAACTCTCTCTGTCATTCTCTATGTTGTTTTCTTCAGGTAATAGGAACCTACTTCACCTCGCCTCTTCTTCGAGCAGCGCCACCGCTGGAGTTCCTCGTCGCCGGGAACCAGCGCCCCGACCCCCGAACTGCCTGAATCCGACGCGCTCGCTGATCCCTGCCCTTGTATCACGCCCCTGCTTCCATCTCCGTTGCCGCCGGATGCATCGAGCAGTAGCAGCGAGCGCGTCGCTCGACCGGGCCCTGCCCGCGTTGACGGTGCCTCGACCCGGCTCTCCAGATCCGGCCCAAGCCGCTCCCCTCGCCCTTCCAGCCTCCCTCTCCAAGCCGACCGGCCTCAAGGCCCAAACTGAGCAGCCCAGTCGCAGCAGATCTGGCCCGTGTCATTTTTTTTCAATTCTGTGAATTTAGCATTATCCAGTGAATTACCTGTTTTGCAGAAACCCCCTTGCACTACATGCATATAATAACTCATGATCTGTGCATCATATGTAAAAACTTTATATATGTAAAGTGCTTAGAATTTTGTAGATTAATAATATGCAACTTTCATCCATGTTAAAATATTTAAAAATTGTTGTTTGCATTAATTTATTTAAATGCCATGTTAAAATGATTTATTTCTTAACTAAATAACCATAGCTCGGAATTAAATGTTCTTTATATGTAAATGGGGTGGAAAATGCATAGTTTAACATGGTCCACTTTATTTTCCTGTTTAACAACCTTAAAATATGATTTAGGGCAGAACAGTACCAAATTCAAAATATGGACATCATGATTTTCTGGAATTGTTGTATGTTGTTCCGACCTCATTTAAACTTGTCTGGATAGGTAGTTTTTCATATGCTTCACCCCTTGCCATGTTTAATAACATTTAATATTGTTGGGTACATAAACGAGAGAGAACTAAATAACTCGAATGTGGTGTTTCATCAATATGCAACTCGTTGCATATTGAGCTCCACTTAATTTGTAGGGTTGTTTGTTGCACTTTGCCATGCAATGCCTCATTAAACCGGACATGCATCATACTTGTTTGTGCATCATGCCATGTTTATGCTTGTGCATTTACCATGTTGTTTCTTTCTTTCCGGTGTTGCTTCTTAGTTCCGGTAATGTTGCGATTGTGAGGATTCGTTCGACTACTCCCGTTCGTCTTCTTCATGGACCTCGTTCTTCTTCCTTGCGGGATTTCAGGCAAGATTACCGCTACCCTGGATCTCACTACTATCATTGCTATGCTAGTTGCTTCGTTCTATCGCTTTGCTGCGCTACCTATCACTTGTTCTTCAAGCCTTCCCAAATTGCCATGAACCTCTAACCTTTGTCACCCTTCCTAGCAAACCGTTGTTTGGCTATGTTACCGCTTTGCTCAGCCCCTCTTATAGAGTTGTTAGTTGCAGGTGAAGTTGAAGATTTCTCCATGGTGGACAGGATTTTGTTGGGATATCACAATATCTCTTATTTTATTAATGCATCTATATACTTGGTAAAGGGTGGAAGGCTCGGCCTTATGCCTGGTGTTTTGTTCCACTCTTGCCACCCTAGTTTCCGTCATACCGGTGTTATGTTCCTGGATTTTGTGTTCCTTACGCGGTTGGGTGATTTATGGGACCCCCTTGACAGTTCGCTTTGAATAAAACTCCTCCAGCAAGGCCCAACCTTGGTTTTACCATTTGCCTCACCACCACCTATACCTTTCCCTTGGGTCGGTAAACCCGAGGGTCATCTTTATTTTAGCCCCCCGGGCCAATGCTTGTCTAAGTGTTGGTCCGAACCGAGTAGACTGCGGGGCCCCCTCGGGGAAACTCGAGGTCTGGTTTTACTCGTAGGATGTCTCATCCGGTGTTGCCCTGAGAACGAGATATGTGCAACTCCTATCGGGATTGTCGGCGCATCGGGCGGCTTTGCTGGTCTTGTTTTACCATTGTCGAAATGTCTTGTAAACCGAGATTCCGAGTCTGATCGGGTCTTCCTGGGAGAAGGTATATCCTTCGTTGATCGCGAGAGCTTATCATGGGCTAAGTTGAGAAGGTATAAACTTTCGAGAGCCGTGCCCGCGGTTATGTGGCAGCTGGGAATTTGTTAATGTCCGGTTGTAGATAACTTGACACCAGATTCGAACTAAAATGCATCAACCGCGTGTGTAGCCATGATGGTCTCTTTTCGGCGGAGTCCGGGAAGTGAACACGGTTTTGGGTTATGTTTGACGTAACTAGGAGTTCAGGATCACCTCTTGATCATTGCTAGCTTCAGACCGTTCCATTGTTTCTCTTCTCGCTCTCATTTGCGTATGTTAGCCACCATATATGCTTAGTCGCTGCTGCAACCTCACCACTTTACCCCCTTCCTTTACCTTTAAGCTTTGCTAGTCTTGATACCCATGGTAATGGGATTGCTGAGTCCTCGTGGCTCACAGATTACTACAACAACAGTTGCAGGTACAGGTTATGCGATTATCTTGACGCGAGAGCGATGTTTGCTTGTTTTGGAGTTCTTCCTCTGCTTCTTCTTCGATCAGGGAATAGGTTCCAGGTCGGCAGCCTGGGCTAGCAGGGTGGATGGCGTTTGAGTTTCTGTTTGTGTTTCATCCGTAGTCGGATGTGGCTCTTATCTATGTTGTACTGTTTTATTCGTGTGGCATTGTTTGCCTCTTGTATGTATCCCCATCTATTATGTAATGTTGATGTAATGATATCCACCTTGCAAAAGTGTTTCAATATGCGGTTCTATCCTTGGTGGGACCTTCGAGTCTCTTTAGGATAGTATCGCATATTGTGCGTGACACTACCCCAGCCGTGATGGGTATGGTAGACCACCCCAGGTTGCCAACGGAGATCACGAGACGGATCCTGCATTATTGCATCTGGTGCGCTATGTAAGTGCACTAGAGGAACTGTTCGATCAGATCACCCTTGATCTGATCGCAGCTCGTGGAGAACTGATCCGCCGAGCCCCTGCAAGAAGAGAAGATGAGCCCGACGCCGACAACCCAGTCGTGCTGTTCAGATAACCGATCGAGTCCCTGAGGTCTGCCCTAGTCATTGACCAAAACACCTTGATGACTCCAGAAGTGCTTCGTCACCTTTTGGGAACACACTCCAGCGGGATTGTGGCCAAGAATCCCGAGATGGTCATCATCGCTACCCCGACCCCGCAGCCCCTCAACCCACTCCAACTAATCCTGATGGTGAAAACCGTGGTGAAGCCTCGACATCCACAAGGCAAGCCCGATTAGATATTAACGAAGTAGACTAGAGTCGCTCGAGTAGTATCGAGTCCTAGTATGTTCACGCCCTGTAATTGTGTGATCTTGTATCGCCGTAATTAAATATTTTTTGCTTGTACGCCCCATTTTAAATAATACCCACGCATAAGTACGTTGGTGTGCGTTTGCCATTCTAACCCGGGCATAGCTGCCAACCTCGACGACGCAAAGTTTGTGCTATGAGTAAACTTTTTGGTTTCAACTAACAGGAAAGATATTTTCGAAGACAACTCTTAAGAAATCTCGAGGACGATATTTTTTTAAGGGGGTTAGTGTTGTGACACCCCAAAAATTTAACCATGTTTTGTTTATTAAACTTTTGCCAGGAAACTTAAACTTTTATTTTCTGGATTTCCTTTTGATTTCAGAACCATTCTTTTCTTTGTTATTATGGAATTTTTCCCCAAGTGAAAACTTTTCAATCATTATTGGACTTATTTACCCTCTCAAATAAAACAATTCTTTTATCAGTGGGATTATTTATATAATTATTTTTCCTTGAGCTTTATTTCTCTAAAAGGGTTTTTCTTAAGTTTTAGGGTCCCTTTTGAACTGCAACCCTTTTATAAATTCATTTTAAAATCCCACCAAAATTTGGGGATGTCATGTGATGTTTTTAAACCACTTTTATGCAAAAATATATTTCATTCTTTGGATATTTTGATCTCTACATCAAATTTGCAAATCTGGTGTAGTGGGCAATTTTGCACTACAACCTATTTAAATACTTCTTTAAAACTTCCACCAAAATAATGGGATGTCAGTAGGAGTATATTATTCATCTTTATGCAAATACCCAGTGATGTTCTTTGAAAAATTTGAGTAAATCAACCTCATTTTCATTCTGGTCCAGCTTGGTGATTTGTACTGCAACCATATTTTAACTTGCTCTTTTACCCATGATTCTTTTTCCTAATCATAGACCACCCTGCAAAACCCCTAAGTCCAGGAGATTGGCCCTATTGGAGTGTCTTTGGTCCATGGAATGATAGCTTTTAGTTTCTGTCCAGAAATGATTTTCTCAAAAACTTCCACTAGCAAGTTTCTGTTTTTGCCAAACTAACCTTACCACCCTCTTTTGCATCTAAAGAGACACTGGTCTAGAGAGTTTGACCACCCCAATAAATGCCTAAGTGCCCTTGGAATTTTGTCAAACACCTTATGGGCATGATCAGTTTTGGCATAGATTCTGGTTTGTACAATGGACCTGCTTACTTTGCCAAACCACCATGTCCCCTAAGTTTCTAGACTACCCTAACCTAGGCCTGTTAGTCCCCAGCATCATCCGAACCCCCTAGCACCCACCGGCATTTCGCCGAACAGTTGGCTTGCACGCTCTGGGCGCAGCCAGAGCGCGCATTTTGCACGTGCGTGCGCACGGGTCACCACGTCCCGCTGCCGCCTCCGCCACGCCCGTTCTGGCACCTCCCCACTCGCAGCCAGCGCCCCGACTCCTCCCTCGCCGCAGAGCCGCCCTGTCCCTCTCCTGGCGCCCGACAGCGCCACCGATGCAAGCCGCCACCGCCGCCCCGACAGCTCCTGCCCCGGACGGTGCCGCCCGAGCCACTAGCGCTCGCCAACTGCCCCCTCGAGTAGATCAAGCTCATCCGCAAGCTTTTCCGCAAGAGCTCGTCGTTGCCACGTCCCCCTGCTGCTACAAAATGGCGGTTGCCGGTGATCTTATCCCCGGACGCTGCGGAACCGCCATTGCTCTCCTATTTAAGGGACCCCCGACCTCGTCCAGGCCCTCGAGAAACTCATACCACCTCTCTCACTCTGTCACTGATCCTCCCGTAGTAGCAGAAAGACCAGAAATGGTCATCTTCTTCTTCTCCGGCAACCATGACCGCCACCTCTGTCTCGTTCATTCCAATGCCACTAGGTCCTCCTCCTATCCATTCTCTTCACCAACAGCATCCTGCGGGACCCACGAATCCATACCCATGCTCGATTTTGATCAGGACTCACTGCAGCCGAAAGCCCCATCTCACCCGACGCCGCCGTCCCCCGGGAAGCTCATCGCCGGCGACTCCGTCCACGTCGGCGACCATGGCAGGTACCCACGGGTTCGCCTCGACCACCTGAGCACACTCATGTGCTCAGATCCCCGAGGGATGCCTCCGTTCGCCGGCAAACCTCGCCGGAGCTCCGCCTCTGTTCGGTCGGAGGAGACGACGCGCGCGTGGACTAGGGAAACCTGACCAGTGGACCCCCCGGACCCACTGTCAATGACTCGCACCGGCTCACGCTGGATAAGTGAAGGCGTAATCACAAAGTTTTTGAAGAAGAAGGCCACTTTCAAAATTGCACCCCCACTTGCATACTCTTGAAGGCAAGCATTCTGAACCCTGGCATAATATTGTGTGTGTTATTTGACACGATTATAACACCACCGTAATACGGAGAACTCGTTATTTTATGTGGTGACATGATCATTTGCATGGATGCATATTGGAGATGTCCTTGCTGTTGGAATGGTCATACTTTTAACAGCAATCATCCTCGAATGCTTTTCGTGCCTGCCTGAAGGAAGCCGGGAAAGTATCTGTCTTGGGTAGACCTGGGCTTGTCCCTAGTTCCTCGTCGAGACGAGTGTGTCCGGCATGGCATGATGGGGTATGATGAGTGGTGATTCTGTCTATTGAAAGAAATATATTCGTTGTGCTAATCATGCAGGGAATACTTAAACCTCCTGAGTCGACCATAGATCGAGTCTTGTTCCAGTATCCCCCATACTTGTTTCATACTACGACTTGTCCCTACAGTAGGTAGGGTACGTTTCAGTAAGTTGTCAACCCCTTTCTAGCACACACCGTACAGAGGGGCCGGGATGAGGGTTCCACGACCGTGGATTAAAGCCAGTCATTCAGTCAGGGGGCATGGGTGTTTCGGTGGTAGCCGAGGGGGTAGCTCCCCCAGTTTGCGCGCTGTATAAATTTTTTCATCCCATGCTAATCGAGGTTGTAGCCTCCCCACTTAGAGTTTTGCTTAAACTAGTGTCGTGGGTGATTCCAGACACCGGTAAGTCAGGCTGGTGTGTGCAGTCAGGTGTGTTTTCAATCAAAAGACTGTAGACGGAATTAGTCCCGATGGACTAAAGGAATCCGTTACTCGTGGGTAAAGAGTACACCCTCTGCAGAGATTAAATATTCATTTGAATAGCCGTGTCCATTGTTAAGGACTACATTCTGGGTTGGGTCAAGTGTCGGTCTTAGTGTCGGTCTTCGGAGGAGAAACTACTAAACCAGAACATGGATCATGACGTGTGACTTATGATGACTATGATTATTATTATTATTATGGACTAACCTCTTTATATTATTTGAAGTACTGGGTATCCCTGGGACGGTTCTACCTCCTGGATATTCACTGTTATTTAGTTTATGAGCTCTTTATGTGGTGTCGCTGAGCCGCCCGACTGTGGCATGCTTGTTCATTATTTACTCTATAAGCCCTTTATGTGGTGTCGCTCAGACGCCCGACTATGGCATGCTGTTATTTATTTACTTTATGACCCCTTTATGTGGTGTCGCTCAGATGCCCGACTGAGGCATGCTCGTTATTTACACTCCTTTCGAGGCGTCGCTTCAGACACCCGATCGGCATTTTTATTACTAATCTGTGATTACATATTCATGTAGCATAAATAACCTGCTTGCATGCATCGGGGATTTTATTTTATGATTGATGTTGTGATCATAGAATATTTTAGAGCATGATTTGTTATATTATACCCGTGTTCATAATCTTTGTGAGTACATTCAAAGTACTCACTGGCTTGTCCCTGGCTATTGTCTTGGCCAGATTTCTTGCATGGAGAGGAGCATTGCAATGACAGCCCCGGAACCTAAGCAACGGTGATAGCAGCCTCGCCAAGATAGGAGTTAACCTGGTCAGCTGTTCCTGTGGGAAATGGAGTCCCATAATGCTGATGATCCACAAACCGCTTCCGCCATCAACCACTAGCAACCTTATGTTTTACTCATAGGCCAGAATGGTCTTGTACTACATATTATGTATTTTTCCTTGGAGTTTCTGTATCAAGTTGGTGCCTCATCAGCTAACAGTAATCCTGGGGCTGGTGAGCACAAAGGCCATTTTCTGGGAAATTAATACCTGGAAAACTGGTCGTGACAACGGGGTGAGGGCGCCCATCGCGGCAAAACCCCTTGGTGATGTTTTCTTCCCTTGTGTCGGTGTCAAAACCGGCGGATCTCGGGTAGGGGGTCCCGAACTGTGCGTCTAGGCGGATGGTAACAGGAGACAAGGGACACAATGTTTTACCCAGGTTCGGGCCCTCTTGATGGAGGTAAAACCCTACGTCCTGCTTGATTAATATTGATGATATGTGTTACAAGAGTGGATCTACCACGAGATCAAGGAGGCTAAACCCTAGAAGCTAGCCTATGGTATGATTGTTGTTCGTCCTATGAACTAAAGCCATCCGGTTTATATAGACACCGGAGAGGGCTAGGGTTACACAGAGTCGGTTACAATGGTAGGAAATCTACATATCCGTATCGCCGAGCTTGCCTTCCACGCCAAGGAAAGTCCCATCCGGACACGGGACGAAGTCTTCAATCTTGTATCTTCATAGTCTTGGAGTCCGTCCGACCATGATAGTTCGGCTATCCGGACACCCCCTAGTCCGGGACTCCCTCAGTAGCCCCCGAACCGGGCTTCAGCGACTACGAGTCCGGCGCGTATATTGTCTTCGGTGTTGCAAGGCGGGTTCTCCTTCAAACTTCATGCTCCTGTGGAATAGTATCCGGCTTCCTTATAAATGTTGCGCTCCTTGGCTTCTACGCCCAATAATGGCCTTCTTCCACGTGTCGTATGAATGCGAAAAGCTAGGGTATTTTTACATTTTACCCCCTAGCCGTGCGAACAAGCCGCCTATAAGAGAGGCGAGGATCTAGATCTAGCTCACACCATCCTCCATTCGCAAGTTCTCGTCGAAGCGCTTCTGACAAAAATCCATTCCATCATGGATAGTCGACGCGGCTCCTCCTCTCGTGCTCCCATCCCTAAGCCAGGAGATTGAGGGAGATGCTCAGTTCCACACAGCGAGCTAGTGGCACTCCAAACCGAGGGATATCTTCCCCCAGCTTTCATGGTTCCGGTTCGAGCCGGACTGGCCACCTTCAAGGGTGGAAAGCAGGCGGAGAGCGTCCCCAACCCTTCCAAAGGAGAGCGGGTATGCTTCGTCCCTTATCTAATAAGGGGACTCGGATTTCCCATACATCCGTTTCTCCGGGGGCTCCTGGAGTTCTACGGACTCCAGCTTCACCACCTCACACCTGCCTCCATTTTGCACATCGCGGGCTTTGTAGCTCTTTGCAAGCTGTTCCTGGGCATCGAGCCCCATTTTGTGTTGTGGAAGAGATTGTTTTTCCTTGTACCCCGTTCTTATGAGGGGTCGATATATCAAGTGGGCGGAGCCGAAATATGGCGCATCGCCGGGACCGGATATCTATCCGGCACCCCGAAGAAGGCGTCCGAAGACTGGCCTTCGGAATGGTTCTACATGGAGGACGCCTTCTGCCGGATCCAGTTCGGATCGGCCTCCCGGAGTTCAGCAATGCTCCCTTGAAGAAACGCCTGAGTTGGCGCCCGCGGAGCCCTCAACGGGAGGATGATAGGAGCGTCCATTATCTGATGGGCCGGATTAGGTTACTGGCCCACTCCGGATTGACCATGATTGGAATCATGGCCACGTGCATTATGCGAGGGGTGCAGCCACTCCAATATAGGGGCCACCCTATGTGGGATTTCAACGGGGAAGACGACGCCACCCGTCACGACGCAGAGGGCCGAGCTCGGCAGCCGATCTGGAAAAGATCATGTCCGGCTTGTACAATGGGGAGGAGGAGGACTTTCTCTGCATGAATCCATTGAACGGATTCTCCATGAATAACCTCGGAGCTGGGTAAGCGGACGTTTATCTACCCGATCCATACTTCCAAAGTCAAGTATTTTACTTTGTGATTTCGACGCCGGAGCTGCGCCGGGACGTGGAGGGCATACGAAGCCTAACTCCACAGCCCGAGGATCTGGAACGATCCCTTGATCCGACCTCCGAAGAGGATCCGGACATAAAGGTGGAGCTGATTGACGGGGTGTTCCACCAACTTAGCATGGACAATGCCCTAGTCGCCATTACGGCTGACTACCCCGGTTTGATTTCGGCCTCCCAGGTGACTACGACCGAGGTCTTGACACCATCATTTGATCCGTGCTCAATTCTGACCATCCTATAATGATGGTGCATCACAGGAGGTGCCTTTAAGGCGGGAAGCCGAACCTGCGGCGGCTGACCAGCAAGGGTCAGTTCGGCCTAGCAGGCGTAAGAGGAGTGCGACGCAAATCGAAACGTCACCGCAACGGTACGACGCACCGTTGTTTTTTAGGGAAGGATCCCTATGAGGTATATTAATGCTCATAACTTTTTCCAGGAGAAAGAGCACTCGCCGGACAGTGTCCGGAGAGGTTGCCAATCAAGCCTCCGCCAGCCATGCTCCATCGCATGGTCCGGAAGTGGAGGCGAACACAAGGCAAGAGCCGGAAGCTCCTTCAACGGAGGATGCCGACAGGCTGTCCGCCACCCGGTCTGAGGTGGAGAGCGCCATGAATCACAGGCGTCGCCGGCCAGTTCTTCGTGACGCGTGTTTCTCCCCGGAGGCGTTGAATGCCTTTGATGCGGTAAACGCACACCTCTGTGCTGCTCAAGATGGTTTAACCAGAGCCATGGAGCAGTATGTGAAGGACATACGGGTAAGTAATTTCAATAGTTATATATGCTAGTAGCCCCCGAGACTTAAAATAGTTAAAATAACTGATTTAAGGATCATTTATTATGCAGGATCTTATGGAGAAGAATACCCACCTGTCCCAGGAGCTCCAAGAGTGCAAGGCCCAACTTGAGGCCGCACTAGCCACCACAGGGGGAGCCACAGAGACCCCCGCTGGTAATACGTACTTCGAAAAGATAAGTAGTTAACAAAGTGCGGCGTGTGCGTAAATCTGACAATAATATTGCAGAGGGCGCCGGACTAGATCCGGACAAGCAACAGCTATTGCGTCAGCTAAAGGCCAGCGAGAGGGTGCTTATGAAGGTGCAGCGGGAGAGAAACAAGCTCCAAGATGCCCACATCCAGCTAGGAGAAGAGCTGAAAGGTGTTCGGGCCCAGCTGTCTGGCTCCGTGAAGGAGAATCAACGGCTTCGTCGCGACATTTATAGTAAGTGCTTGAGCAAATTCCTTTGAAAAGAAGAATTCGGCGAGGAAGTCGATTTGACAGAAATGTGTCTTTAGGTGTGCTCACAGGTCGCCCTGCGGAGGAAATGCCTGGTTCAACGGGTGACCAACTTCCCGAGCTGGTTCAACTGCTCGAACGTGTTCGGCAGGCGATGAGTGGCGTCGTTCAGGCTTTATGGCCTTCTGTCTCCCTACCCGAGGGCCTTGGAGGGCTTGCTGAGAAGCTTCAGGGAGCACGGTGACGCCTCCGTCTGTGGAAAATATCGGCATGCCGTCAAGGCGCCAGGGAGGCCTGGGCCATGGTGAAGACGCGGTACCCGAAGGCTGACCCAAACCACATGGCCGAGGTCGGACCTGCGGGGCCTGATGGGAAGGAGATCCCTGTGAGCTTGATGTATGGCCAAGTAGAACTGGCCACAAAATATTCCCAACAGGACTGTAAATTAGACAGCCTGTTAGATGGGATTGAAGAGGAGTACAATCAGTCAGTTTGACGATGTAATTTGAAATGACATGTAAAATGCCTTCTAGCCGGGTTGTAGATCGTTTGTCTTTGCGGACCTTTTCGCTTCAACCTCGGGACCCAACAGTCCGGAGTGTGTCCGAATACCCTTACGGTTATAGAAGAACCGGGGCATGCGTGGAGACAAGGCGTCGGGGTCATAATTGCTTTATCAGACAAGTGCCCAACTAGCTATGTTATATTACATGGTTAGTAAGAAACATCTTCCAGGGAGAATAGTTCCGTTAAGGGTTCCTTTCCCTGGGAGGCATGCCCTAAAGTGCATGTCCGGACTACGAAAATAGCAGAAAAAGCATCTGGGGGCAAATAAATAAGTAAGTAATAAATCATCTTTCAAGTCACCGACCAAATATTCTCTTAAGAACGCTAGCTTTCGGCTTCACCCAGTCTGAGGTACACATCCGGCTGACCCGGCAGTAACAATCGCAGAGGTGCTCCCTTTACCTCGTAGCCGAACAATCGGGAACGTAGGGGTAAGCACAGGAGCCAAGCAACCCAGCTTGGCCAAAACTTAAGTTATATCGATGCATATAATGGTGAGTAAAAGGTACATGCAGAAGTATGACACATGTGTTGGGCATGAAGCCCATATAAATAAGCTTCTGTTAAAGAAGCCCCCAGGTATAATGAGTGCTAGGAGCACATCAAGTGTGTGCGAACAATGCGCAAATCAACCTATCAAAGGTATTGAAATAAAAGGTGGGAAGAAGGAGGGGGACAAGAGACAGTGAAAATGTAAAAAGGCGGACAAAGGAGTGAGACGAACTCTGAGTCCGGCGTTAGGCGTAGAATCTTCGGAGACGGGCTGCGTTCCATGGGTTCGGCTCGAGTTGGTTGTCAGATGCATTACGTAGACGGTATGCTCCGCCGGTCAGGACTTGGTCGATGATGAAGGGACCTTCCCACTTGGGCTTAAGTTTGTCCTTTTTCTTGTCCGGCAGGCGTAGAACGAGTTCGCCAACATTGTAAGCTTTGGCCCGTACTTCTCTGCTTTGATATCTTCGAGCCTGCTGTTGATAAAATGCGGAACGAGCTTTTGCCACGTCCCGCTCCTCCTCTAAGGCGTCCAAACTGTCCTTCCAATCCAGCTCGGCTTCTCTTTCTTCGTACATGCGCACGCGAGGTGAGTCATGAATTATATCGCAGGGCAGAACTGCCTCTGCGCCGTACACCATAAAAAATGGTGCGAATCCGGTAGTTCGGTTTGGTGTGGTCCGCAGCCCCCATAGTACAGAGTCGAGCTCCTCTACCCAGTGCGTGTTAGATTCCTTGAGGGATCGCACTAGTCTGGGTTTGATGCCGCTCATGATTAGACCATTTGCTCGCTCGACTTGACCGTTAGTTTGGGGGTGATAGACTGAAGCGTAGTCGAGCTTGATGCCCATATTTTTGCACCAGAGTTTAACCTCGTCGGCCATGAAATTCGTGCCGTTATCAGTGATGATGCTGTGGGGGACGTCAAAACGGTGTACTACCCCGGATATGAAATCTATCACAGGTCCGGATTCTGCCGTTTTAACCGGCTTGGCTTCAATCCGTTTGGTGAATTTGTCCACCATGACCAATAAGTATTTGTGCTTGTGGGTTCCCCCTTCAAGGGGTCCAACCATGTCAAGCCCCCAGACCACAAACGGCCAGGTGATGGGTATACTTTTGAGGGCGGTGGGTGGCATGTGGCTCTGATTAGCAAAGAGCTGGCAACCGACGCATCGTTGGACTAAGTCCTGAGCATCTGCCCGGGCTGTTGGCCAATAAAATCCTATACGGAAGGCCTTGCCTACAAGGGCCCGGGCTGCAGCATGGTGCCCGCCGAGTCCGGTGTGCATTTCAGCCAGGAGATTTCGCCCTTCCTCTTCGGAGATACACCTTTGAAGGACTCTGGTGGTGCTTTTCTTATAAAGTTCGCCCTCATGGACCTTGTAGGCTTTAGTTCGCTGAACTATGCAGCGGGCCTCATTTTGGTCTTCGGGAAGTTCCTGCCTAATTAAGTAGGCTAGGAATGGTTCCATCCACGGGCCAATTACCGCCATTATTTCGTGGGCTGAAGGTGTTATTTCATTTGCTGAGCTGCCGATTGTGTCAGAATTGTCTAAGTTAGGTGTTGCAGCTGGCTCCGGATTGTTATTTCCGGACTCCTCTTCCCATAATACGAATGGCTTAAAGAGCCGTTCCAGGAAGATGTTTGGAGGGACGGCGTCGCGTTTTGTGCCGATGCGTGCTAACACGTCTGCTGCCTGGTTATTATCCCGGGCTACATGGTGGAATTCGAGTCCTTCGAACCGAGCTAACATTTTTAGGACGGTGTTGCGGTAAGCTGCCATTTTCGGATCTTTGGCGTCAAAGTCTCCATTTACTTGGGATATTGCAAGGTTTGAATCCCCGCGCACCTCTAGGCGTTGAATGCCCATGGAGATTGCCATTCGGAGGCCGTGTAGAAGGTTGAGCCATCCCTCCAGTACGGTTTCATACCCTTTAGGGGGGTTTTGCTTTTTGGTTTTTAACCCAGGTGCTTGAGTATGACACACCCTTTTATTTCGGACTGGGGTTGTATTCAGGGCCGGATTGTCCCAAAACCTAGTTTCAGTTTTCCAGGCACTTTCCATTGCGCAGTATTTTTGTACAATGGTCGCTAGGTCGGAGAAGCGTGTAACTTCGCGACGACTGATGGCGTTTATGATTCCCTTGTCCGTGCAATTGTTGCAGAACATTGAAATCACACTTTCTTCACGGCAGTCCTTTATCCTGTCCATAACCAGGAGGAATCTGGCCCAGTAACGATGTACTGTTTTATCGGGCTCTTGCCGTATTTGAGATAGATCGCTTATGTTTGGGTGGGCGGGTGGAATCAAGTTCGGAACCCCGCCCAATCTGAGGCTCAAAGGCCAAGAAGCTTCCAGATTCGGAAGCTTGGTTTGCTGGACGCTTTCCAACAAATCTGGTCCGATGCCTGACTTTAGGTTTTGATTAGCGTCCGTCCTTCCGCGGGAATCCGGCATGGAGGGATCGGGAATCCGGACATAGTTGGTTTTTAACATAGAATAAGAGTCGTCACATTGTTCCTCTACCACGACAACGTGGTGGGTAACCTGGGGAGAGTTAATAACTCTCAGATCGGTTTTAAGCCCAATCTGATCGTAGTCGGTAGTGACTCCCAGGGCGGCGATGCGATCCAAGAGCTCGTTTACGAAGGAGAGCTCAATCGGATCTAGCTGCTCGGCGAATTCCGAGCTGACATGAAGATCGCTTTTAATGACCTGAGAGGTCATTGTCGGAGTGGTGGCCGAACAGGCGGTCATAAGAAGACCGCCTAGCCAGATAGTCTAGCCGGCGGCCAAAGCTCCCTTGACGACGGTGCCGTCTTTTAAGACGGGAAAAGGAATCCTTCCTGATGATGACGGCACAGAGGAACTCTCAATGAAAGCACCAATGTCGGTGTCAAAGCCGGCGGATCTCGGGTAGGGGGTCCCGAACTGTGTGTCTAGGCGGATGGTAACAGGAGACAAGGGACACGATGTTTTACCCAGGTTCGGGCCCTCTTGA
Source organism: Triticum aestivum (assembly GCF_018294505.1). Lineage (NCBI taxonomy): Eukaryota > Viridiplantae > Streptophyta > Magnoliopsida > Poales > Poaceae > Triticum > Triticum aestivum. The sequence goes on along the minus strand of NC_057813.1, from coordinate 672,687,961 downwards.
TGGAGGTAAAACCCTACGTCCTGCTTGATTAATATTGATGATATGTGTTACAAGAGTGGATCTACCACGAGATCAAGGAGGCTAAACCCTAGAACCTAGCCTATGGTATGATTGTTGTTCGTACTATGGACTAAAGCCATCCGGTTTATATAGACATCGGAGAGGGCTAGGGTTACACAGAGTCGGTTACAATGGTAGGAAATCTACATATCCGTATCGACGAGCTTGCCTTCCACGCCAAGGAAAGTCCCATCCGGACACGGGACGAAGTCTTCAATCTTGTATCTTCATAGTCTTGGAGTCCTGCCGACCATGATAGTTCGGCTATCAGCACACCCCCTAGTCCGGGACTCCCTCACCTTGCTTGGGCGTCTCCGCCTCCAAATCTTCGGAGGCGGCCCTCTTTTTCCCATGTGGGGAGGAGGCTTTGACCTCCCCTTCCCGACTATCCTCCATAGTAGGGTTAGCAATTTCCCCGGTCTGGATGTGCAGCGCATGGAGTTTAGCTTCACTGCCCTTTCCTTCGCTTTTCCCTGAAGGGATTTTGCTGAGCGCCCGGTCCAGCATCTTTGCAATGGTTGGACCAGGCGGGCCTTCAGGAAGTGGCGCCGGACACCTGATTCTCTTCGCCTTGTCGAGCCGTTCCTTGCCGCGAAGGAATTGTTAGAATAATAATCATGATAAATATAGATGAAGTGTCCGGCTTTAAGGTTACTTACTTGGGCATCTAGGCGATTGCAGCTTAGGCCCGTATCCTCGGTGGTGTCCGGACACTTTGCTTCTGGTCCGAAGAATAATTTACACATTCCTTCGAGCGTCAGGCCGAAGAAGTGCTTAAAAGTATGCGGACCCTCCGGATTAAACTCCAACATACGAAGAGGCCGACATTTGCACGGCAATATCCGTCGGACTAGCATTACTTGAATTATGCTCACAAGATTTATGTCCCTCCTAATAAGCTCTCGGATGCGATTATGTAGTTCTGGTACATCGCCAGCAGGCCCATAACTCTGTACCACATCGGTCCAAGATGCCAACTGTGATGGAGGGCCTGAGCGGAACTCGGTGGCAACTCCCCACTTTGTGCCTCTGGGACCGGTGACATAGAACCATCTCCGTTGCCATACGTCGGGCACATCCAGAAAAGAACTCTCTGGCCATGGGGCATCGGCGTTCCTCCTTATTATGGCGCCTCTGCACTCCGCATGTCGCCCCTCGATCATCTTCGGCTTCACATTGAAGGTCTCTAGCCATAAGCCGAAGTGTGGGTTGACGTGGAGAAAAGCCTCGCACATGATAATGAAAGACGAGATATGGAGGATGGCGTCTGGAGCCAGATCATGGAAATCCAAGCCATAGTAGAACATAAGCCCCCTCACAAAGGGGTCGAGGGTGAGGCCTAGGCCTCGGAGGAAGTGATAAGTAAACACGACGCTCTCATTGGGCTCCGGCGTGGGGATGACTTGCCCCAGAGCAGGAAGCCTGTGCTGGATATCGGCAGTCAAATATCCGACCTCCCTAAGCTTCGCAATATCCTCCTCCTGAATCGAGGAGGCCACCCACCAGCCTGCTACGTCGGATCCGGAAATACTGGGGTATCTGGGGTGTTGGAGCTTAAGCTTTGGGCGATCGAGCTCGAGGTATGAGAAGGAGCAGGAGAGGTGGAGACGAGGCGTAGGCCTCGACCCCTTTATAAAAGGGATGAATACCAAGAGTCCTCAGCGTGACCGCTTGAGACTTATCTAAAAAGAAGCATGGAATTATACCAATAGTCACCGTGGGGTCGCATATGCCCATATTGATGAAAGATCCCGTATTAAGAGGGACACGATCTCTGCTATGGCAGGACGTGTCGATAAAACCGCCTCAAAACGCGAGTCGAGGTGGAGCAGGAAACGCTGGTTCGTGTTGGACCAGGTCATATGATGCAAGGGCATGACGTACGAAGATTGCTAGCAGAACGGATTTATGCTAAGGGTGTGTGAAGATCATCTTGCAGATCTGGCCACAACCTACGTGTTCGATAATCACCTTGGAGTATTCGGAGGAGGAACCCGCCTTGCAATGCCGAAGACAAGACTGCGTGCCGGACTCATCGTCATTGAAGCCTAGTTCAGGGGCTACTGATGGAGTCCTAGATAAGGGGGTATCCGGACAGCCGGACTATATACATCGTCCGGACTATAGAAGCGTCAAGATACAAGACTCAAGACTTTGGCTCGTGTCTGGATGGGACTCTCCTTTGCGTGGAAGACAAGCTTGGCGATCCGGATATTATGTTTCCTTCCTTGTAACCGACTTCGTGTAAACCCTAGCTCTCCGGTGTCTATATAAACCGGAGAGCATGGTCCTTAGACGGCCGATCACAATTACAATCATACCATCATAGGCTAGCTTTTAGGGTTTAGCCTCTACGATCTCGTGGTAGATCTACTCTTGTATTCCACATATCTTCAATATTAATCAAGCAGGAAGTAGGGTTTTACCTCCATCGAGAGGGCCCGAACCTGGGGAAACATTGTGTCCCTTGCTTCCTGTTACCATCAGCCTAAGACACACAGATCGGGACCCCCCTACCCGAGATCCGTCAGTTTTGACACCGACACTATTCTAAACAGAGTAGAGGCGAGTAGCTCATGGAGCTGGCCGCGTACAGTGGAAGGAAGCGAATGGAGTTGACGATGGCAGGGGTCATCCACGACGAGCACCGGGTGGAGTTGAACGACCTGAGGTGGCATAGTTAAATGGTCATGGCGCTGCGGCGCCGACTGTAGGTGGTGGACCGTTGTGGTAGCAGGTCGTAGTGCCGTGCGTGGCGAGCTTTAGGTTGACACCTCCTCCAGCTGAAGGTCAACGCTCCCTGCAACTGCAGGTCAATGCCACATGTAGCTACAGATAGTTCCCAATCCCCATCAATGGCGCTGCTACTAGCCCCCCTGTGTGGACATGGGGTGGTGGCTCTGATCCAGATGACCGGCCGCGGCGGCGTCCAATGCCATCTCTGGCTCAATAGACCATGGGCTTTTGGTGCCGAGCTCGTGGGACCTTGGAGGAGTTGACTTTCTACTATTGAATGATGTGGACTGCAGCAGCTGTGATGTTTTGTTGATGCATATGCGAGGAGGACGTGAGCAGCAGGACAGGCTGGGGGCATTGGTCGGGAGGTGGAGGAACATCGTGGATCCGCTGGTCCAACGCCGCATCGGGCAGTGATTAATGATCTGATCCATTGTAGGAGATGTCCGACATTGTAGCTATTGCCGAAGATGGGGGACAAAGGCAGTGTCGGGAGGTAGGGGACGGGCAGCTCCTGCATGGAGGAAGGCCGCCGGCGGTCACCACAGCACCGAGGGAGCAGGAGGTTCTTGGCACGGCAGGGGATCGGGCTGCCGCCGTCCCCAGTGGATCCCTGTCGGGGGAGTTCGCCGTTGTGTATTGGCAGCGGATCCGGCGATGCACGGTTCTTGGGGAGTGCATCATGGTTGGTGGTTGGTCTCTGGGGGAGCTCGACCACCGCAGAGGCCTGCGGCGTGCGGGGAGGCGGTGG
>NC_057813.1:672643509-672683882 GCF_018294505.1 Triticum aestivum | reverse complement strand
CACACACGCAACCTCCCACGACCTGAACCCCTTCCTCCAACTTCCTCGTCCCCAACTTGCTCCTCGCACTACACCCTCACCGTCTGCTCGCCATATGGCATCCCGCCGGCTGCCCAGAAACTATGCGCCGCCGGCTGCTCCTTCCTACCCCAGCGCGAGCTCGCCCCCTGATTTCTCTGCCTCCCACCCAACCACCAGCGTTGCGCCTCCTCCCGCACACGACCACCAGTGCCTGGATCCGGCCGCCATGAGGCTCCTGTGCCGCCAACAACCGGCTACCGTGCCGGATCCGGTCTCCCCCGGCAACCACCTCCTGCTTCCCCATCTAAATCCAGTGCCTCGGTGACGCCCGCTGCCGGCCACCCCGCGTTGGCCCACCGCCGGATTAGTGATTTGCTGACCCCTAGGTGTCGTCGGCTCAAGGTCGCCGGTACTGCAGCTAGGGTGCACCGGCAGTGTAGTCCGCTCCATGGGCGTCACAGTCCACATTATGTGGTTGACATCGGCGAGCTCGAGGAGACCCGGCTGAGAGAAGGGGGAGGAGCTTTACCACGTGCAGTCCACGGGAGGTGATCCGGCCGAGAGGAGGACACAGGACGTGCGGGTGTCATGCAATCCACTGGTGGTGCACGAGACCTTCTCCACCGACGGCCACCACCAACGCCAAGCTCCACCATCCCTTCCCCTGTTGTGCCACTCTGCTGTACGACGAGGATCCCTCCGCGTGCTGCGCCCACATCAGCTCTCCCTCAAACGCAGTTCACCTCCCGTTCATGGATTCATGGATGGTGAGATCTCGTTGACTCTTTTGCTCCGCGTCATGGATCCGACGAGCACTTAGGCTTCAGGGAGAAAATAACATCTCTACCATGATGTGCAGGAACCAGGAGGCCACCTACCTTCCACTACCGAGCTTCTCAGCAGCTATGCAATGGGAGAGCCTCCTAGTGAGGACTTGCTCTAGTCGTGGGATCTCAACTCCTCCCTCTGTCATGGCTCCATGATGGGGCAGCATGGTGATGCAGTTCGACATGCGCGCACGTGCAGCATGGTTGTGGCGGCGAGGCAGCTCGTGTAGTGTCCTTCAGGTGGTGGAGCGTTGCCATTTAGTTCAGAAAAATAATTGTTCAGAATTTGTCGATGATGCAATGCGGTGAGCAATTCAATTATGTGTTTCCCAGATTTTGACTTCAGCTTTGTTTGTGTGCACAGTGCAGTTTGCTACTATGGGTGGCTGGCATCAACATGCCTCTAGAAGCAGCTCTCTCCTCAACTCGTCGCAGTTCCCCGGCGGTGGGAGAGAAGTGCACTGCTCTAGGGTGCTCTCCTTTACGGGGGCAGGTGGTCATCCGCTATGGCGCAACTCAGAAACGTATGCTAGGGGTTTTGGTGCTTTGGCCAGGACGGCGACAAGTGCTTTGGCCAGCTCAAAAACTACAGCGTGGCGTGCAGCTCATTGCGACTCAAATTGCAGCTTGGTATGCTGGGGCTTGCAGTCCACTCGCTTGGGCACACTGTTTGTCGTGCAGATTGGCGTGCGTGGTCTCCCACCTCTCCTACAGTCGTGTAGTCCGGCGACCATAGTCGTGCAGTCCACGACCGCGGCTGTGCAGCTCGGTCAAGCATGCAATGAAGTTCCGTTGCGTGTTTTTCGACGAACACAAGTGCACTACAGCTCCTGGATGGTGAACTGCGGAAGGTGCAGTGCGGCTGGCGCACTCTTGAAGTTTAGATTTTTCTTTTTGTGCTTTTTCATATTCCTTTTGGGCACAAACAATGCAGTTTGTCTGGGTCGTCTGTGCGGTGCGGCTAGGTGTCTAGTGCTTTTTTTTCCAGGTTTCCAAAGACATCTGTGGTTCGCTCTGAAAAAAATTCACGTGCGACCACTTGTTTGTAGAAGCAGCTCACTTCAACCGTGTGTGGTTATTAGATTTTCCGGTAGAGGGAATATCTATGCAGTTCATTATAACAAGCAAGTAGTTCCTTTTGTCAAGGAGCAATTTGTAAGGCACACATTTACTTCACTAAAGTTTTGTCTGATGCAGTTTGGAACACACATTAAAACGGTGTAAAAGTGCACTTCATTAGTCTTCCTCTCGGCGGTGAGTGAGGAAAACTCGGCGGTGAGTGAGGAAAAGACAAATGAAACATGAAAAAGGTTTAAAAAAGCCTAAGTTAAAAAGAAAATCATGAAGTTTGCTTGCTCGTTTGATGCGGTGCGGTTTTTCATCTGATGCAGTGTGTTTTTCTGTCCGATGCAGTTTACTCGTTGATTTTGAGATCGTAAAAAATAGAGTATCCGCATTTTGGTAGTTTCGAAACTGCTCTTAAACTGTAGAGAATTAGAGAGAGTGTTCTACATGAAAAAGTTGCGTCTCGGTAATATATTTCTAGCGGCGTAACGTTTGAATCATTTCGACCAGCGGTTTGTAAAAATTTTGCGAAAAACGGCTACTACCTCTCATCATCAGTCGAACGATTTTTAATATTAACTAACAACCATCAGGAATCTCAAAAAGATTTTAACATATGAAAGTTGTGGTTCATCCGTAGCTCTCCAACGGCATATCACACGCCTTGTTTCGACAAACGGTACCAAAACTGGAGCGAAAACAGTACAAAACTTGCAAAAAATTCGAAAAAATAGAATTCCGTGATTTACTAAATTTAAAACTGCTCTCAAACCGTAACAAATTAGAGAAAACAATACATATGAAAAACATGCAGCTCGACGATTTCTTTCCGACGCCATATCGTTTGCTTCATTCCGATGTGCGGTTTTAAAAAAGGTTTGAAAATACGTTTGCTGCATCTTGTCATGCGCGCACTATTTTTGAAACTGCTCAACCGCGATGAATCTCGAAAAGTGTTCAACATGACGAGGTTGTGCATTTTCCATAGCTATCTAACGATATATTATACGCCTTGTTCCGACAAATGATTTAGAAACTGGAGCGAAAACAATGCCGAAAAAATACATGCAGTCTTTTCTGGTGACATTGCAGTGCCCGTTTGATAGGGATGTAGTGCCCTCGCATTGAGCGTGTAGTGCGGAAGTGTTACCAGAATAACTATTCTGCTCGACCAGGTCATATATATCATCGAATGTCTCGCATCACCATTCTCACGTACACATGTATATATATAATTTGGTATATAGAATTTCTCCTACATGGAGGCATTACCGCGGTAGCGGGTAATGGTATTCTCCTTTGGGATCTATGACCTGGTCGAGCAAAAATCCTGCTATTTCCTCTTGAATTGCTCGTACGCGATCCATTGGTAGGAGCTTATCCTGCATCTCATTGAACTTTAAAGAAGGAGATCAATATGCATGTATTAGTTGTATGTATATATATTAGATAATGATGTAAAAATTGTGAATAGTGTTCTGGCAAACGTACCCATAGCCATCATGCGAATGTTCTCGCAAACGTAGTATGCACATAAATTAGTCCCCGGTGCCTGCTTCATGGCCTTTATGAGAATAGAATTCAATCAGATAATAATTAATCAAGCATGATAACTAATGTTATTGAAACTAGAATTAAAGAGATGGTAGCTAGCTAGTACTACTTAATTAATTATATCCTGGGTCGATACCAAAACAACTTTTGTTTCCATTGGCCTGGAACCTGTTTGATGAACTTTTACCAAGCCCTGTCCGCCGGCAAAGAAAATGAATAAAGGAGTTATTAATTAGTTGATATCAGGAAATGATGAACTAAAGAGGCCGACATATAGTTCAACAATGATTGAAATTACCTGTTGACTATCCCCTTCACAATTTCGTACTCAATAATTGGTTTAAGTAGTGAGTCTAGTACTTAAACTTTTCCATCTTCAACTTGAATGATTAACAAGATCCAGTGGAAACTGCATGCGCACACGTTTGCATGTATAAATTAAGCGAGCATGTGCATATAACTCATGAACTACCCTAAACCCTATACACTTATTAATGTCTAGCTAGTAAGCAAAAACATAATTTGTAGTACAACATAGTGTGACTCACCTGAAGTTGTAAGGAAGTAGTATATCTCGATTGGTATTTAGGCACTTCAAGAACTCTCGCAAGCTTTTCTCTGTGTCTGCTCGATCCCATTCATGCGTCCATGTCTCTTGATTAATGGTGTTCGGGTCAATGAACCCAATGCCATAGCGTCTAGCTTTTTCATTTCATAGATCTTTATTCTGCATAATACCACAGAAAATAACAGAGTGAGGATAATTACAGGTAATGATCAACAAGCACTACAGCTAGCTTGAGACTTAAATTACAGAAAGAAATTGCTTACACACAATAACAACTGACGATAGATTTGTCGAGTGCGTCTTGATTGAATAACTGAAATAGTTGTATAAAGTCAACAAACAAAGCATTCTCCGCTTTGCCTTGACTTTCACCATGAGGGACTCTTGATTGGTAGTCTTGGAAATTTTCATGTACCATTCATGCAATTCATACATTCTTGTTGAGAGCTTCTTGACCTCCTCAGGCTTGACCAAAGGTTTGTCACGGGAATATTTCCATTTTATGTCCTCCTCTTTAAGCGTGTCCATGGGCTCGATCTCTAGGAGTTGATAAACAGTGACACCGGCCTCTTCAATCATCCTTTTATGAGCATTGGTTATTACCAGCTGATCGATGCCGGTACTCATGTGTGTTGGTACAATGAGCGGGGGGATCGATTGTACCGCCTATTCTCCCAGCTGGGGAACAGTTTTCCCAGTTTTTTGTCACTTGCTTGGCTCGAGCTCGAGATCGACTCCTTTTTTTGTGCTTGATATGCCTTCCTGATTTGGCGCTCATAGTCTGATTCAACGGGCTTGGGAGCTTGTGGTTGAGCCATACAATAAAGTGGTCAATGACATGCTCAAGCACTTTCTCCTTTGGCGGCGGTGGTGGTTTTGATCCAAAATTGGCGTCCAATTGGGCGCTGCATATGGCTTCATTTTCCTCGTTGGTCATGTCATAAGGCCTCTTCCGAAGAGGCGTGAGGATTGGACAAAATTAGTATATCTTGCCTCCTATACTTGTACCGCTAGATGCCATAGCTACAGCGGCTCTCTTCCGCTGTTGCTTAGGCGGCAGAGTCCGTTGAGGCAGCGGAGACGGCTGACATGGTGCCTGACTTGGAGGAGGACTAGTAGACTAATGCATTGTCGGACTTGGAGGAGGAGTGGGCTGACACGATGCCGGACATGGAGGAGGAGGAGTGGCATGACGCGTTGGCAGACTTGAAGGAGCAGGACTCTGCTGAGGCGGTGGCTGATGATTTGAAGGAGCGGGAGTCTGCTGACGCGGTGGCAGACTTCAAGGAAGAGTCGGCTTACGCGGTGTTGGTGGCCTTGGAAAGATGATGCAATCCTTTCTCCATGAATGGTACAATGTATGGCCTCTCCCAGTGTGTGCTCATCGTCACCTCTAGGAATGTCAAGCTCTATCCCCGAATATTGTGCCACCACTTCATCAACCACGACACAAGCATAGCCAGCTGGAATCAGGTTACAATGGAAGGTTGCTTCGGGGGGATTTGTATAAGCAACGGCGTCCGCCACCTACATGGATAAGTTCTTCATTTTGAAGTGTAGCTCACAGTTAGTGTTATCCATGATGTCATCCACAAGGTATCTATCCAGCAGTGCCTCATCGCCCGGGATAGAACCCACGCTGTTTCTTGGCATGGATGGGATGGTGCTATGCAATGCTGGATCCGCTAGCTGATGTCGCTGCCGAGACCCTCTTTCTTGGCTAAGTGAGTCGATCTGCTGCTGTTGCTGCCGTTGGAATTGGAGTGCCAACTCTGCGTGCGCTGATTCTAGGCCTTGAAGGTGTTCTGCTTCCTGCTTCCTCTGCTCCTCCTCCAGCTTCCTCTTCTTCTCCTCCTCCATCTTCTTTCTCGCACGACTTCTGTAGTCGCCGTTCCAGTCCTCAAACCCCTCATACCACGGAACAACGCCTTTGCCTCATGTTCTTCTTGGGTGTTCCTGATTTCCCAGGGCGCGCATAAGCACGTCGTTCTCTCTGTTGGGCGTAAACACCCCCGTTCGAGCCTCTTCTATTGCAACTAGTATTTTGAGGTCGGCTACTTTAAGACTTGCCTTCTCCAAAACCTGGCTTGTCTTTGGGTTCAACGTTCCCCTATGCACATAGAACCAAGTCCTGCACCTGGGGGGGCAGCTCAATGTAACTGGAATGACCCCTGCATCCACCATCTCTTGCTCATCGTTATCCCACTTAGGCCGGGCCACCGCGTAGCTACCTGGCCCCAGCTTATGTTAATGCTCGTTTTTTACGGCAGTGATCTTGTTTATTCTCGGCCGTTCCTTAGCTAATTCTGATTCCCTGAATTTCATGAAAGCGGGCCAGTGATCCCTTTGCTTCTCTAGTGTTCCCATGAATTCTGGAGTCTTCTTTCCTGCTTTGACGTACTTGGCCCATATAATTTTCTTGTGGTTTTTGAATGCAACCGCCATCTTCCTAAGAGCAGCGTCCTTGACATTCTACACATCTGCATCTGTGAAATGATCTGGTAGGGTGAAATGTGACATGAGAGATTCCCAAAGAAGATTTTTTGCTCTTGGATCAACAAAAGTAAGATCTGGACATTCCTTTGCTGGTTTTTTCCATTCTTGAGTGGAGATTGGCATTTGGTCCTTCACAACAACTCCGCACTGATGAACGAACTTGCCTGCATTCTTCTTAGGCTCGCTTGGTTCGCCATTAGGTTTGATGGCATCGATGTTGTATTTTACGCCATCCTTCAACTTTTCGGTCGGGCCTCGCACTGTCCTGTTGCCTGTAGAAGATTTGCTCCATCCGAAGGGCTGAAAGAAGAAAGATCGGTTTGTTAATACATATATAAATTATTTAAAACATGTGATGATCACCAGATGCATGCTTATATAAATATACCTCGCTGGTATTTGTTATTTCAAGATCAACATTTTCTTCATCATCATAATCATGGTTCTGTACATCTATGTGGTCGTCTTCATCAAATATCATACCCTCACTAGTAGGGTTTAGATATTGCGAGCCTTCATCTTCTTCAAACTCATCTAGGCAAGGGGATAAGTGTATGATGTTGAACAGAGCCTCCTCTCCTTCTCTGCCAGTATTGTCCATAGCTTTTATTTAACTAATCCATAAGAAATATAAAACAATTTAGTATTCAAATTACAATGCATGCATGCAATCAATAAGGAAAACCTGAATCATAGTACATAATATTCATCATCGAATATAATCTCGAATACATCGTCTCGATTATTATCGAATAATATATATAATCTCAAATACATCGTCGTGAATATTATCGAATACATCACTAGCTAGCTAATATAGATCGAATACTATCGAATAATCTAGTTCACTTGCGGTTCCTAAGGCGCGGGCGATGGACACCAAAAGAGAAGGAACCATCACAGGATCATAGCTCGGGTGAGATCCTCGAAGAACCTGCCAGGTATTGGAGAACCTGACGTCCAACGCAGCCATGTAGCGATGGACGTGCTCGTCCTCCTCCCTGACACAGCGACATACCACCTCCGGCGGGGCTGGCTCCCTCCGCACTGTAAGTGGCCCACACGAACGCCACCAAAAGAGCTCCGCGTCGACGACGGGACCTAGGGCCGAGTTCCTCACCAAGCGGCGTGCCCCTGAAGGTAGCACCTCCCAGTACCAGCTTGGCAGAGCCCAGTCCTGAGCATGGATCCTTTGAAGCAGGACGTCGTCGCGAACGGGTCGACAGCGAGGATGCGGGCCGGGCATCGTTGACGTCGAGAAGAAATACTATATGCAAATGTAACATTTTTTTAAATGATTGGATTGTGATTTCTTATATACAAATTCTATATGCAAATGTAACATAACGGATTCTCTTAACCTTTAAGGGATTTAACAAAATGACGCCACTCTGGATGTGCAGAAAATGGTCCATATTGTTCCTCATCTCATCTACCCTTCTATATGTCACATAATCTAGTGTCAAAGGATTCAAGAAAACCATGGCTTCATCATTAGCCGGAAGTAACAGCCGCATAATTGTATGAAGCTCTCCAAAATTATTTTGGAATGGAGTCCCTGATAGTTTAATTAGCTTTTTGGTACGAAGTTCAGCAAGAGCCTGATACGTCTCCAACGTATTTATAATTTTTTATTGGTCCGTGTGATTATATTACCCGTTTTGGATGTTTATGGGCTTTACTATACACTTTTATATTATTTTTGGGACTAACCTATTAACCAGAGGCCCAGCCCAAATTGTTGTTTTTTTGCCTATTTTAGTGTTTCGCAGAAAAGGAATATCAAACGGAGTCCAAACGGAATGAAACCTTTGGGAGAGTTATTTCTGGAACAAACGCAATCTAGGAGACTTGGAGTGGACATCAAGAAGCAAATGAGGTAGCCACGAGGCAGGGAGGCACGCCCCCACCCTCGTGGGCCCCTCGTGGGTCCCTTGACCGACTTCCTTTGCCTATATATATTCACATACCCTGAAAACATCTAGGAGCACCACAAAACCCTATTTCCACCGCCGAAACCTTTTGTACCCGTGAGATCCCATCTTGGGGCCTTTTTTGGCGCTCCGCTGGAGGGGGAATCGATCACGGAGGGCTTCTACATCAACACCATAGCCTCTCCGATGAGTTGTGAGTAGTTTACCACAGACCTTCGGTATCATAAAAATACCTAGATGGCTTCTTCTCTCTCTCTTTGATTCTCAATACAAAGGTCTCCTCGATCTTCTTGGAGATCTATTCGATGTAACTCTTTTTGCGGTGTGTTTGTCGAGATCCAATGAATTGTGGGTTTATGATTAAGATTATCTATGAGAAATATTTCAATATCCTATGGATTCTTTTATGTATGATTGGTTATCTTTGCAAATCTCTTCGACTTATCATTTTGGTTTGGCCTACTAGATTGAGATTTCTTGCAATGGAAGAAGTGCTTAGCTTTGGGTTCAATCTTGCGGTGTCCTTTCCCAGTGATAGCAGGGGCAGAAAGGCACGTATTGTATTGTTGCCATCGAGGATAAAAAGATGGGGTTTATATCATATTGCTTGAGTTTAGCCCTCTACATCATGTCATCTTGCCTAATGCATTACTCTGTTCTTATGATCTTAATACTCTAGATGCATGCTGGATAGCGGTCGATGTGTGGAGTAATAGTAGTAGATGCAGAATCGTTTCGATCTACTTGTCGCGGAACTGATGCCTGTATGCATGATCATGCCTAGATATTCTCATAACTATGCACTTTTCTATCAATTGCTCGATAGTAATTTGTTCACCCACAGTAATACTTATGCTATCTTGAGAGAAGCCACTAGTGAAACCTATGGCCCCGGGTCTATTTTCCATCATATAAGTTTCCGATCTATTTTATTTTGCAATCTTTACTTTCCAATCTATATCATAAAAATACCAAAAAATTTATCTTATTATTATCTCTATCGGATCTCACTCTTGCAAGTGGCCGTGAAGGGATTGACAACCCCTTTATCACGTTGGTTGAGAGGTTCTTGTTTGTTTGTGTAGGTACGAGGAATTTGCGTGTAGCCTCCTACTGGATTGATACCTTGGTTCTCAAAAACTGAGGGAAATACTTACGCTACTTTGCTGCATCACCCTTTCCTCTTCGAAGGAAAACCAACGCAGTGCTCAAGAGGTAGCAAGAAGGATTTCTGGCGCCATTGCCGGGGAGTCTATGCACATGTCAAGACATACCAAGTACCCATCACAAACTCTTCTCCCTCGCATTACATTATTTTCCATTTGCCTCTCTTTATCCTCTTCCCCACTTCGCCCTTGCCGTTTTATTCGCCCTCTCTTTCTAGTTCGCCTCTTTTTTGCTTGCCTCTTGTGTGCCTGTTTGCCCTGATGGCCTTGCCTAAAAATGTTGATCCTCACCTTAGAAGGTTGGAAGAAATCTAAAACAACGTTAGAAGATTTGTGACTTTACAATTTGAGCATAATAATTTCTTTAGAAACGAGCTTAAAGATCAAAAAAGCTTTATGGTTTGAATTCTCAGTTTGCTTGTCTTGAAAAATCAATAGCCCAAATTTCTGATAAGCAGGCCACCTTAGTTATTAAGATGGCCGCCAAACTAGAAGGGTTAGAAGGGAATAGGGATGAAGATCTAAAAGTGATTGATGAGTCCCCTATTAAATCTTTGTTTTTCAATATGAATCTTGATAATTATGGGACTAGAGATGAGTCAACTTTAGTTAAAAGCGTCCTAATGATTCATAGTTTTTAGATCTTGATGCAAAAATTGGTAAAAGTGGGATTGAAGAGGTCAAAACTTTACATAGCAATGAACTCACTATTATGGATTTCAAGGAATTTAATTATGATAATTGTTCTTTAATAGATTGTATTTCCTTGTTGCAATCCGTGTTAAATTCTCCTCATGCTTATAGTCAAAATAAAGCTTTTACCAAACATATCGTTGATGCTTTAATGCAATCTTATGAAGAAAAACTTGTATTAGAAGTTTCTATCCCTAGAAAACTTTATGATGAGTGGGAACCTACTATTAAAATTAAAATTAAAGATCATGAATGATATGCTTTGTGTGATTTGGGTGCTAGTGTTTCCACGATTCCAAAAACTTTGTTTGATGTGTTAGGTTTGCGTGAATTTGATGATTGCTCTTCAAACTTGCACCTTGCGGATTCCACCATTAAGAAACCTATGGGAAGGATTAATGATGTTCTTATTCTTGAAAAGAGGAATTATGTGCCCATAGATTTTATTGTTCTTGATATAGATTGCAATCTTTCATGTACTATTATTCTTGGTAGACCTTACCTTAGAACGATTGGTGCAATTATTGATATGAAGGAAGGAAATATTAAATTCCAATTTACATTAAGGAAAGGCATGGAACATTTTACTAGAAATAAAATCAAATTACCTTATGAATCTATTATGAGAGCCACTTATGAATTGAATACCAAAGATGACAGTACCTAGATCTATTCTCGCTTTTATGCCTAGCTAGGGGCGTTAAATGATATCGCTTGTTGGGAGGCAACCCAATTTTATTTTTGTTCTTTACTTTTTGCTCCTGTTTAGTATTAAATAATTCATCTAGATTCTTTTTAGATGTGCTTTTATGTTTTAATTAGTGTTTGTGCCAAGTAGAACCTATTGGATCATCTTGGGTGAAAGTTAATTTGATCTTGCTGAAAAACAGAAACTTTTGCGTGCACGAGAATAAATTTGATAAATCACAGAAACGTGATATTTAGTTGATTATTTTTGCAGAATATTAATAGACAAATTTCCTAGGACTTCCTATTTTGGTAGGATTTGTAGAGTTCCAGAAGTATTGGAAACTTACAGATTGCTACAGACTGTTCTGTTTTTGACAGATTCTGTTTTTCGTGTGTTGTTTGCTTATTTTGATGAATCTATGGCTAGTATCAGGGGGTATGTGAAGGAAATATGTCCTAGAGGCAATAATAAAGTTATTATTTATTTCCTTATTTCATGATAAATGTTTATTATTCATGCTAGAATTGTATTAACCGGAAACATGATACATGTGTGAATACATAGACAAACATATAGTCACTAGTATGCCTCTACTTGACTAGCTTGTTTATCAAAGATGGTTATGTTTCCTAGCCATGGACAAAAGAGTTGTCATTTGATTAA
The DNA here is from genome assembly GCF_018294505.1 of Triticum aestivum. Taxonomy (NCBI): domain Eukaryota; kingdom Viridiplantae; phylum Streptophyta; class Magnoliopsida; order Poales; family Poaceae; genus Triticum; species Triticum aestivum. Next base: position 672,672,204 of record NC_057813.1, on the reverse strand, counting down.
TGGCATCACACCATTAGGAGAATGATGTGATTGACATGACCCATTCCGTTAGCCTAGCACTTGATCGTTTAGTATGTTGCTATTGCTTTCTTCATGACTTGTACATGTTCCTGTAACTATGAGAATTATGCAACTCCCGTTTACCGGAGGAACACTTTGGGTACTACCAAACATCGCAACGTAACTGGGTGATTATAAAGGAGTACTACAGGTGTCTCCGAAGGTACATGTTGAGTTGGTGTATTTCGAGATTAGGTTTTGTCACTCCGATTGTCGGAGAGGTATCTCTGGGCCCTCGGTAATGCACATCATTATAAGCCTTGCAAGCAATGTGACCAAATGAGTTGATTACGGGATGATGCATTACAGAACGAGTAAAGAGACTTGCCGGTAACGAGATTGAACTAGGTATTGGATACTAACGATCAAATCTCAGGCAAGTAACATACCGATGACAAAGGGAACAACGTATATTGTTATGCGGTTTGACCGATAAAGATCTTCGTAGAATATGTAGGAACCAATATGGGCATCCAGGTCCCGCTATTGGTTATTGACCGAGAATGGTTCTAGGTCATGTCTACATACTTCTCGAACCCATAGGGTCCGCACGCTTAACGTTACGATGACAGTTTTATTATGAGTTTATAAGTTTTGATGTACGGAAGTTTGTTCAGAGTGCCGGATGTGATCACGGACATGACGAGGAGTCTCGAAATGGTCGAGACATAAATATTGATATATTGGAAGCCTATGTTTGGACATCGGAAAGGTTCCGGGTGAAATCGGGATTTTACCGGAACACCGGGGGGTTACCGGAACCCTCCCGGGGGTTAATTGGCCTTAGTGGGCCATGAGGGAGAAGAGGAGGGCCGGCCAGGGCAGGCCGCGTGCCCCCTTCCCCCCTAGTCCGAATAGGACAAGGAAGGGGGGGCGGCGCCCCCCTTTTCCTCTTTCCCCTCCCCCCTTTCCTTCTCCACCAAGGCAAGAGGGGGGAGTCCTACTCCCGGTGGGAGTAGGACTCCTCCAGGCGCACCCCAAGGGGGCCGGCCGCACCTCCCCCTCCCTCCTTTATATACGGGGGCAGGGGGGCACCCCATAACACACAAGTTGATCTACGGATCGTTCCTTAGCCGTGTGCGGTGCCCACCTCCACCATATTCCACCTCGGTCATATCGTCGTGGAGTTTAGGCGAAGCCCTGCGCCGGTAGAGCATCATCATCGTCACCACGCCGTCGTGCTGACGGAACTCATCCCCGAAGCTTTGCTGGATCGGAGCCCGGGGATCGTCATCGAGCTGAACGTGTGCTGACTCGGAGGTGCCGTACGTTATATGCACGAGTAGAACACAAGTGAGTTGTGGGCGATATAAGTCATACTGCTTACCAGCATGTCATACTTTGGTTCAGCGGCCTTGTGAGATGAAGCGGCCCGGACCGACATTACGCGTACGCTTACGCGAGACTGGTTTCACCGCTACGAGCACTCGTTGCTTAAAGGTGACCGGTGGGTGTCTGTCTCTCTCACTTTAGTTGAACCGAGTGTGGCTACGCCCGGTCCTTGCAAAGGTTAAAACAGCACCAACTTGACAAACTATCGTTGTGGTTTTGATGCGTAGGTAAGAACGGTTCTTGCTAAGCCCGTAGCAGCCACGTAAAAATTGCAACAACAAAGTAGAGGACGTCTAACTTGTTTTTGCAGGGCATGTTGTGATGTGATATGGTCAAGACGTGATGCTATATTTTATTGTATGAGATGATCATGTTTTCTAACCGAAGTTATCGGCAACTGGGAGGAGCCATATGGTTGTCGCTTTATTGTATGAAATTCAAATGCCCTGCAATTGCTTTACTTTATCACTAAGCGGTAGTGATAGTCGTAGAAGCAATAGAAGGAGTAACGACAACGATGCTACGATGGAGATCAAGGTGTCGCGCCGGTGACGATGGTGATCACGACGGTGCTTCGAAGATGGAGATCACAAGCACAAGATGATGATGGCCATATCATATCACTTATATTGATTGCATGTGATGTTTATCCTTTATGCATCTTATCTTGCTTTGATTGATGGTAGTAATTTCAAAAAAATTCCTACGTACACGCAAGATCATGGTGATGGCATAGCAACGAGAGGGGAGAGTGTCCGTCCACGTACCCTCGTAGACCGTAAGCGGAAGCGTTATGACAACGCGGTTGATGTAGTCGTACGTCTTCACGATCCGACCGATCCAAGCACCGAACGTACGGCACCTCCGAGTTCAGCACACGTTCAGCTCGATGACGATCCCCGGGCTCCGATCTAGCAAAGCTTCGGGGATGAGTTCCATCAGCACGACGGCGTGGTGAAGATGATGATGCTCTACCAGCGCAGGGCTTCGCCTAAACTCCGCGACGATATGACCGAGGTGGAATATGGTGGAGGGGGGCACCACACACAGCTAAGGAACGATCCGTAGATCAACTTGTGTGTTATGGGGTGCCCCCCTGCCCCCGTATATAAAGGAGGGAGGGGGAGGTGCGGCCGGCCCCCTTGGGGTGCGCCTGGAGGAGTCCTACTCCCACCGGGAGTAGGACTCCCCCCTCTTGCCATGGTGGAGAAGGAAAGGGGGGAGGGGAAAGAGGAAAGGGGGGCGCCGCCCCCCCCCCTTCCTTGTCCTATTCGGACTAGGGGGGGAGGGGGCGTGCGGCCTGCCCTGGCCGGCCCTCCTCTTCTCCCTCATGGCCCACTAAGGCCCATTAACCCCCGGGAGGGTTTCGGTAACCCCCCGGTGTTCCGGTAAAATCCCGATTTCACCCGGAACCTTTCCGATGTCCGAACATAGGTTTCCAATATATCAATATTTATGTCTCGACCATTTCGAGACTCCTCGTCATGTCCGTGATCACATCCGGGACTCCGAACAAACTTCGGTACATCAAAATTTATAAACTCATAATAAAACTGTCATCGTAACGTTAAGCGTGCGACCCTACGGGTTCGAGAACTATGTAGACATGACCTAGAACCATTCTTGGTCAATAACCAATAGCATGACCTGGATGCCCATATTGGTTCCTACATATTCTACGAAGATCTTTATCGGTCAAACCGCATAACAATATATGTTGTTCCCTTTGTCATCGGTATGTTACTTGCCCGAGATTTGATCGTCGGTATCCAATACCTAGTTCAATCTCGTTACCGGCAAGTCTCTTTACTCATTCCGTAATGCATCATCCCGTAACCAACTCATTTGGTCACATTGCTTGCAAGGCTCATAATGATGTGCATTACCGAGAGGGCCGAGAGATACCTCTCCGACAATCGGAGTGACAAAACCTAATCTCGAAATACGCCAACTCAACATGTACCTTCGGAGACACCTGTAGTACTCCTTTATAATCACCCAGTTATGTTGTGACGTTTGGTAGTACCCAAAGTGTTCCTTCGGTAAACGGGAGTTGCATAATTCTCATAGTTACAGGAACATGTATAAGTCATGAAGAAAGCAATAGCAACATACTAAACGATCAAGTGCTAGGCTAACGGAATGGGTCATGTCAATCACATCATTCTCCTAATGATGTGATCCCATTAATCAAATGACAACTCTTTTGTCCATGGCTAGGAAACATAACTATCTTTCATAAACAAGCTAGTCAAGTAGAGGCATACTAGTGACTATATGTTTGTCTATGTATTCACACATGTATCATGTTTCCGGTTAATACAATTCTAGCATGAATAATAAACATTTATCATGAAATAAGGAAATAAATAATAACTTTATTATTGCCTCTAGGGCATATTTCCTTCAGTCTCCCACTTGCACTAGAGTCAATAATCTAGTTCACATCGCTATGTGATTTAACACCAATATTCACATCTGCATGTGATTAATACCCATAGTTAACATCATCATGTGATCAACACCCAAAGGGTTAACTAGAGTCAATAATCTAGTTCACGTCGCTATGTGATTAACACCCAAAAGAGTACTAAGGTATGATCATGTTTTGCTCGTGAGAGAAGCTTAGTCAACGGGTCTGTCATATTCAGAGCCGTATGTATTTCGCAAATATTCTATGTCCACAATGCTCTGCACGGAGCTACTCTAGCTAATTGCTCCCACTTTCAATATGTATCTAGATTGAGACTTAGAGTCATCTGGATTGGTGTAAAAACTTGCATCGTTGTAACTTTTACGACAGGCTCTTTTATCACCTCCATAATCGAGAAACATCTCCTTAGTCCTCACTAAGGATATTCTTGACCCATGTCCAGTGATCTACTTATTAGATCAAAATTGTATTCCTTTGCCAAACACAGAGCAAGGTATACAATAGGTCTGGTTCAAGCATAGCATACTTTATAGAACCTATGAATGAGGCATAGGGAATGACTTTTCATTCTATTTCTATTTTCTGCAATGGTCGGGTCTTGAGTCTTACTCAACTTCACACCTTGTAACACAGGAAAGAACTCCTTCTTTGACTGTTCCATTTTGAACTATTTCAAAAATTTATCAAGGTATGTATTCATTGAAAAATCTTATCAAGCGTCTTGATCTATCTATATAGATCTTGATGCTCAATGTGTAAGCAGCTTCACCGAGGTCTTGCTTTGAAAAACTCTTATTCAAGTATTCTTTCATGCTATCCAGAATTTCCATATCATTTCCAATTAACAATATGTCATCCACATATAATATTAGAAATGCTACAGAGCTCCCACTCACTTTCTTGTAAATATGGGCTTCTTCAAAAGTCTGTATAAAACCATATGCTTTGATCAACTCATCAAAGTGTATATTCCAACTCCGAGATGCTTGCACCAGTCCATTGATGGATTGCTGGAGCTTGCACACTTTGTTAGCATCTTTAGGATTGACAAAAACTTTCTGGTTGCATCATATACAACTCTTCTTTAATAAATCCATTAAGGAATGCAGTTTTGACATCCATTCGCCAGATTTCATAAAATGTGGCAATTGCTAACATGATTCAGACAGACTTAAGCTTCGATACGAGTGAAAAAATCTCATCGTATTCAACACCTTGAACTTGTTGAAAACATTTCGCAACAAGTCGAGCTTAGTAGATAGTAACACTACTATCAATGTCCGTCTTCCTCTTGAAGATCCATTTATTTAACATGGCTTGCTGATCATCGAGCAAGTCAATCAAAGTCCATACTTTGTTCTCATACATGGATCATATCTCAGATTTTATGGCCTCAACCCATTTCGTGGAATCTGGGCTCATCATCGCTTCCTCATAGTTCGTAGGTTCGTCATGGTCTAGTAACATAACTTCCAGAACAGGATTACCGTACCACTCTGGTGCGGATCTTACTCTGTAAGACCTACGAGGTTCTGTAGTAACTTAATCTGAAGTCTCATGATCATCATCATTAACTTCCTCACTAATTGGTGTAGTAGTCACAGGAACAGATTTCTGTGATGAACTAATTTCCAATAAGGGAGCAGGTACAGTTACCTCATCAAGTTCTACTTTCCTCCCACTCACTTCTTTCGAGAGAAACTTCTTCTCTAGAAAGGATCCATTCTTGGCAACGAATGTTTTGCCTTCGGATCTGTGATAGAAGGTGTACCCAATAGTTTCCTTTGGGTATTCTATGAAGACGCACTTCTCCGATTTGGGTTCGAGCTTATCAAGTTGAAAACCTTTTTCATATAAACACCGCAACTCCAAACTTTAAGAAACGACAACTTTGGTTTCTTGCCAAACCATAGTTCATAAGGCGTCGTCTCAACGGATTTAGATGGTGCCCTTTTAACGTGAATGCAGCTATCTCTAATGCATAACCCCAAAACGATAATGGTAAATCAATAAGAGACATCATAGATCGCACCATATCCAATAAAGTGCGGTTACGACGTTCGTACACACCATAACGTTGTGGTGTTCCAGGTGGCGTGAGCTGTGAAACTATTCCACATTGTTTTAATTGAAGACCAAACTCGTAACTCAAATATTCGTCTCCGCGAGCAGATCGTAGAAACTTTATTTTCTTGTTACGATGATTTTTCCACTTCACTCTGAAATTCTTTGAACCTTTGAATTATTTCAGACTTATGTTTCATCAAGTAGATATACCTGTATCTGCTCAAATCATCTTGTGAAGGTCAGAAAATAACGATACTTGCCACGAGCATCAACACTCATTGGATCACATACATCGGTATGTATTATTTCAAATAAGTCAGTAGCTCGTTCCATTGTTCCGGAGAACGGAGTTTTAGTCATCTTGCCCAAAAGGCACGGTTCACAAGCATCAAATGATTCATAACCAAGTGATTCCAAAAATCCATCTTTATGGAGTTTCTTCATGCGCTTTACACCGATATGACCCAAACGGTAGTGCCACAAATAAGTTGCACTATCATTATTAACTTTGCATCTTTTGACATCAATATTATGAATATGTGTATCACTACGATCGAGATCCAACAAACTATTTTCATTGGGTGTATGACCATTGAAGGTTTTATTCATGTAAACAAAACAACAATTATTCTCTGGCTTTAAATGAATAACCGTATTGCAATAAACATGATCAAATCATATTCATGCTCAACGCAAACGCCAAATAACATTTATTTAGGTTTAACACTAATCCCGAAAGTATAGGGAGTGTGCGATGATGATCATATCAATCTTGGAACTACTTCCAACACTCATCGTCACATCCCCTTCAACTAGTCTCTGTTTATTCTGTAACTCCTGTTTCGAGTTACTAATCTTAGCAACCGAACAAGTATCAAATACTCAGGGGCTACTATAAACACTAGTAAGGCACACATCAATAACCTGTATATCAAATATACCCTTGTTCACTTTGCCATCCTTCTTATCCACCAAATATTTAGGGCATTTCCGCTTCCAGTGACCATTTCCTTTGCAGTGTAAGCACTCAGTTTCAGGCTTTGGTCCATCTTTGGTCTTCTTCACGGGAGTGGCAACTTGTTTGCCATTCTACTTGAAGTTTCCCTTTCTTTCCCTTTGCCCTTTTCTTGAAACTAGTGGTCTTGTCAATCATCAACACTTGATGCTCTTTCTTGATTTCTACCTTCGTTGATTTCAAAATCACGAAGAGCTTGGGAATCACTTTCATCATCCCTTGCATATTATAGTTCATCACGAAGTTCTACTAACTTGGTGATGGTGACTAGATAATTCTGTCAATCACTATTTTATCTGGAAGATTAACTCCCACTTGATTCAAGCAATTGTAGTACCCAGACAATCTGAGCACATGCTCACTAGTTGAGCGATTCTCCTCCATCTTTTAGCTATAGAACTTGTTGGAGACTTTATATCTCTCAACTCGGGTATTTGCTTGAAATATTAACTTCAACTCCTGGAACATCTCATATGGTCCATGACGTTCAAAATGTCTTTGAAGTCCCGATTCTAAGCCATTAAGCATGGTGCACTAAACTATCAAGTAGTCATCATATTGAGCTAGCCAAACGTTCATAACGTTTGTACCTGCTCCTGCAATAGGTCCGTCACCTAGCGGTGCATTAAGGACATAATTCTTCTATGCAGCAATGAGGATAAACCTCAGATCACGGATCCAATCCGCATCATTGCTACTAATATCTTTCAATACAATTTTCTCTAGGAACATATCAAAATAATCATATGAAAGCAACAACGCGAGCTATTGATCTACTACATAATTTGCAAAATACTACCTGGACTAAGTTCATGATAAATTAAAGTTCAATTAATCATATTACTTAAGAACTCCCACTTAGAAAGACATCTTTCTAATCCTCTAAGTGATTACGTGATCCATATCAACTAAACCATGTCCGATCATCACGTGAGATGGAGTAGTTTCAATGGTGAACATCACTATGTTGATCATATCTACTATATGATTCACGTTCGACCTTTCGGTCTCCGTGTTCCGAGGCCATATCTGTATATGCTAGGCTCGTCAAGTTTAACCTGAGTATTCCGCGTGTGCAACTGTTTTGCACCCGTTGTATTTGAACGTAGAGCCTATCACACCCGATCATCACGTGGTGTCTCAGCACGAAGAACTTTCGCAACGGTGCATACTAAGGGAGAACACTTCTTGATAATTAGTGAGAGATCAAACATCATATGCAATCAAAATATGTGACATGATATGGCCATGATCATCTTGCGCCTTTGATCTCCATCTCCAAAGTACTGTCATGATCTCTATCGTTACCGGCACGACACCTTGATCTTCATCATCTTGATCTATATCAATGTGTCGTCACATGGTCGTCTCGCCAACTATTGCTCTTGCAACTATTGCTATCGCATAGCGATAAAGTAAAGCAATTATTTGGCACTTGCATCTTATGCAACAAAGAGACAACCATAGGGCTTCTGCCAGTTGCCGACAAAACATGATCATCTCATACAATAACTTATATCTCATCACATCTTGACCATATCACATCACAACATGCCCTGCAAAAACAAGTTAGACGTCCTCTACTTTCTTGTTGCAAGTTTTACGTGGCTGCTACGGGCTTAGCAAGAACCGTTCTTACCTACGCATCAAAAACCACAACGATAGTTTGTCAAGTTGGTGCTGTTTTAACCTTCACAAGGACCGGGCGTAGCCACACTCGGTTCAACTAAAGTGAGAGAGACAGACACCCGCCAGCCACCTTTAAGCACAAGTGATCGTAACGGTGAAACCAGTCTCGTGTAAGCGTACGTGTAATGTCGGTCCGGGCCGCTTCATCTCACAATACCGCCGAACCAAAGTATGACATGCTAGTAAGCAGTATGACTTGTATCGCCCACAACTCACTTGTGTTCTACTCGTGCATATAACATCAACGCATAAAACCAGGCTCTGATACCACTGTTGGGGAACGTAGTAATTTCAAAAAAATTCCTACGTACACGCAAGATCATGGTGATGGCATAGCAACGAGAGGGGAAAGTGTCCGTCCATGTACCCTCGTAGACCGTAAGCGGAAGCGTTATGACAACGCGGTTGATGTAGTCGTACGTCTTCACGATCCGACCAATCCAAGCACTGAACGTACGGCACCTCCGAGTTCAGCACACGTTCAGCTCGACGACGATCCCCGGGCTCCGATCCAGCAAAGCTTCGGGGATGAGTTCCGTCAGCACGACGGCGTGGTGACGATGATGATGCTTTACCGGCGCAGGGCTTCGCCTAAACTCCGCGACGATATGACCGAGGTGGAATATGGTGGAGGGGGCACCGCACACGGCTAAGGAACGATCCGTAGATCAACTTGTGTGTTATGGGGTGCCCCCCTGCCCCCGTATATAAAGGAGGAAGGGGGAGGTGCGACCGGCCCCCTTGGGGTGCGCCTGGAGGAGTCCTACTCCCATCGGGAGTAGGACTCCCCCCTCTTGCCTTGGTGGAGAAGGAAAGGGGGGAGGGGAAAGAGGAAAGGGGGGCGCCGCCCCCCCCCCTTCCTTGTCCTATTAGGACTAGGGGGAGGGGGCGCACGGCCTGCCCTGGCCGGCCCTCCTCTTCTCCCTCATGGCCCACTAAGGCCCATTAACCCCCGGGAGGGTTTCGGTAACCCCCCGGTGTTCCGGTAAAATCCCGATTTCACCCGGAACCTTTTCGATGTCCAAACATAGGCTTCCAATATATCAATCTTTATGTCTCGACCATTTCGAGACTCCTCGTCATGTCCGTGGTCACATCCGGGACTCCGAACAAACTTTGGTACATCAAAACTTATAAACTCATAATAAAACTGTCATTGTAACGTTAAGCGTGCGGACCCTACGGGTTCGAGAACTATGTAGACATGACCTAGAACCATTATCGGTCAATAACCAATAGCGGGACCTGGATGCCCATATTGGTTCCTACATATTCTACGAAGATCTTTATCGGTCAAACCGCATAACAATATACGTTGTTCCCTTTGTCATCGGTATGTTACTTGCCCGAGATTTGATCGTCGGTATCCAATACCTAGTTCAATCTCGTTACCGGCAAGTCTCTTTACTCGTTCCGTAATGCATCATCCCGTAACCAACTCATTTGGTCACATTGCTTGCAAGGCTTATAATTATGTGCATTACCGAGAGGGCCCAGAGATACCTCTCCGACAATCGGAGTGACAAAACCTAATCTCGAAATACGCCAACTCAACATGTACCTTCGGAGACACCTGTAGTACTCCTTTATAATCACCTAGTTACGTTGTGACGTTTGGTAGTACCCAAAGTGTTCCTCCGGTAAACGGGTGTTGCATAATTCTCATAGTTACAGGAACATGTATAAGTCATGAAGAAAGAAATAGCAACATACTAAACGATCAAGTGCTAGGCTAACGGAATGGGTCATGTCAATCACATCATTCTCCTAATGATGTGATCCCATTAATCAAATGACAACTCTTTTGTCCATGGCTAGGAAACATAACCATCTTTGATAAACGAGCTAGTCAAGTAGAGGCATACTAGTGACTATATGTTTGTCTATGTATTCACACATGTATCATGTTTCCGGTTAATACAATTCTAGCATGAATAATAAACATTTATCATGAAATAAGGAAATAAATAATATTTTTATTATTCCCTCTAGGGCATATTTCCTTCAGAACCGTTATGTGATGAAGTTGAAGCATGGTTTATTTATTGATTGTCTTCCTTATGTGTGGAGGTCGGGATCGCGCGATGGTTAACTCCTACCAACCCTTCCCCTAGGTGCATGCGTGTAGTACTTTGTTTTGATAACTTGTAGATTTTTGCAATAAGTATGTGAGTTCTTCATGACTAATGTTGAGTCCATGGATTATACGCACTCTCACCCTTCCACCATTGCTAGCATCTCTTGTGCCGCGCAACTTTTGCCGGTATCATACACCCACCATATACCTTCCTCAAAATAGCCACCATACCTACCTATTATGGCATTTCCATAGCTATTCCGACATATATTGCCAAGAAACTTTTCACCATTCCATTTATTATGACACGCTCCATCATTGCCATATTGCTTTTGCATGATCATGTAGTTGACATCGTATTTGTGGAAAAGCCACTTTCATAATTATTTCATACATGTCACTCTTGATTCATTGCATATCTCGATACACCGACGGAGGCATTCACATAGAGTCATATTTTGTTCTAAGATTTTTGAGTTGTGCGTAAATAGAAGTGTGATGATCTTCATTATTAGAGCATTGTCTTATGTGAGGAAAGGATGATGGAATCAATGATTCCCTCACAAGTTGGGATGAGTCTCCGGACTTTATGAAAAATAAAAGAGGCCAAAGAAGCCCAAATAAAAAAAAGAAAAAAATGAGAGAAAAAGAGAGAAGGGACAATGTTACTATCCTTTTTCCACACTTGTGCTTCAAAGTAGCACCATGATCTTCATGATAGAGAGTCTCCTATGTTGCCACTTTCATATGCTAGTGGGAATTTTTCATTATAGACCTTGGCTTGTATATTCCAATGATAGGCTTCCTCAAATTTCCCTAGGTCTTCGTGAGCAAGCAAGTTGGATGCACACCCACTTAGTTTCTTTTGATGAGCTTTCATACACTTATAGCTCTAGTGCATCCGTTGCATGGAAATCCCTACTCACTCACATTGATATCTATTAACGGGCATATCCATAGCCCGTTGATACGCCTAGTTGATGTGAGACTATCTTCTCCTTTTTGTCTTCTCCACAACCACCATCCTATTCCCCATATAGTGCTATGTCCATGGCGCACGCTCATGTATTGCGTGAAGATTGAAAAGTTTGAAAACACTAAAGTATGAAACAATTGCTTGGCAAAAACCAAGGTTGTGCATGATTTAAATATTTTGTGTGATGAATATAGAGCATAGCCAGACTATATGATTTTGTAGGGATAACTTTCTTTGGCCATGTTATTTTGAGAAGACATGATTACTTTGTTAGTATGCTTGAAGTATTATTACTCTTATGTCAATATGAACTTTTATCTTGAACTAGTCGTCAACCCGTGCACCTGCATGGGCTAGTGCTTGCTCAATCGTTTACCCCTGAAATTGAAGATGTTTTATAGGCATGCATATATAGCATTTTATACAATGTTCTACACATTATTTACATATATATGTAGATGTTTTGAATACTATCTGAGTAGGTGAATTTAAGATAATGTATACACTTGTTGAATAATTTAATCCAAAGGCGATCTAATATAAAGTTATAGTGTCGAGCATCATCGTTTTTTATTTCTGGATTTGGACTTAAAAATGAGCTTAGATATAGGAAAGGACAACATGAGTACAATACCTTGTTACTTGGTTGCCATAGATCCCATAGGGGAAGCATCTTTAGAAGCTCCCAATCATTTATAACAAAATGATAAATATAATTCCCCCCTTCTTCGTCTTGTCCAACAACGAACCAGTGTTAGTAGAACTATTTTTCATCGTATAAATCAATGTAAGCACAGAACAATAGTAGCAGAAAAAGTGATAGTCTGATACATAGATGGGCATCTTGGTTTAAAAAATTGTTCCATATGTTACTACACTTTTTTCTACAGTGATACTCACCAATTAGACTCACATCTTACACATGCAATTAAGCAAAAATGTTTGTAGGATAGAATCTAACAATTCGAACTATATACAAAATGCATGGATTTCTGCAATCTGAACAAAACGAATGCAATATAGAGTAGGAAGATTTGCATACGTGCTACTTCCTCTTGCTGCTTATTCTGATTTGATATGGTAGATTGGATTACTTTGTAATTTAATATAGTTTATCAAAAATTTAGACATTTCCCCTCCGAAGACACATTGCCTCAGAAATTTGGAAGATTTTAACTTTTAAGTCCTTTATCCATTGAAAATATATGCGAGTAGACCTGAATGTGGATGTATAACAGAAGCATGTAACAATAAACATGTGATGATGCATACTTATTTTTTTTGAATCAATGATGCATGCTTACATGCAAGACAACTATTATCTTTCCAACTCTCAAAGGCCATATATTAATTCAAGCATGTCTGATTTCAAATTTCTAGAAATCCATTGATAGCAGAGCTTGTTAGGAAAGAAACCAATAAGTTAGCGAGAAGAATAAAAAAAATTAGGAGAAATGACCAATATTTAGAGAATAGGCGTGCGATACACACAACAGGAGATGCTAGCTTGCCTGTATTTTTTTTATTAATAAAGTGCACAACTGAAATAGTTACACTTTAAAGAGCTATAGATCATCTAGTTTGTTGTTCTAATAAGGCCAATTAGAATTAACCAGAATATGTTATGAACAGATCAAGATGCTTCAATTTCTGTATTGTGATTGAAAAACTGAAGGCCCTTTTTTCTAGTATTGACATCGAGAAAGGCATCAATTTCTCATCTTACTAATTTCCATCTATAGTAACAATCTGGCACGGCGAATTGCACAAATAAAATTCACTACTTTAAATATCTAATCATCGGACTAAAAATTGGTTCCGCTGCTAGGATAGTTCTGTTAGTGTAACTGCAATAGTTATAATAATCACCTTGGTTCTTTTGTTGAAAGAAAAAACAGAAAGGAATCAGCACATTATCCTGAATCTGGTCTGCAAAATTTACCTTTGGTTCCCAACATTCAGATCTTTCAAGTGGAAAAAACCCCTAGCCAAACTATGTAGGCATGAAAAATATTAATCATGCCTAAACTGCTATTGGTATTAGTTGACGCTAGTCTTATTTTCATGTTCTGATCTAGTCTATGCGGCCAGGTTTTCCCCCTCAGTATAGGTTTCCACGTTGCTATATAGGTCAAAGCAGCCAGTGGCACATATCAGAACACTCTGCCATACAACTTTCTCTGCATGTATGTCAATGTCAAAGCAGGTCAGGTCATTATCATGGTGGCAAATCTTTTTTGTATAGGTTAACCGTAGAGGAAAGCTGCAAAAGATTTCTGGTTGGTTCAAAACTTCCACGTGAGAACAATAAATATGATAAGAATAAATAACCCGAGGTAAATTATATACTTGAAAATCAGACCAACGTTCTGAAAGTGTATTTATCATATGCTGATAGCACACAGTACCTTTCATATTCAGATTTTCATCTATATTACATTGTATATACCATGCATATTCATTGACACAATCCATCTCCAACATGACATTTTTTGTGTATACATCTGCCATGGAAAGAGCTTCTAGGCTGCCACTACTATTGCTCGAACGCACAATAGCGTTGTTGCGGGAACACTTGAAGGTACTGCGGCTTGACGATGGATAGTACCGACGGCGGGAAGGCGCGGTGCGGCTAAGCGCAGTCCTACAGACCAGCATCAGCGTCACGAATGAGTCGATGTCGTCGGCGGCGGGGGAGGCAGCGGCATCGTGTGCGTTGTGGGATGTCACCGCCTACATGTTGTACACGTCAAGCAAGTCAGAGGAACCGGTGTCTTTAAGAATCTATAAAGTGGTTTGTTTGGATTCCTATTTTATTTTCTGTTAGCTTAGCTGTAACGATTGACATGGTAGTTTTTTTTCTGTTTTTACAACCGACATAGCTTTTCATTCTTTTGCGTACAACCGACGTAGGTTGACACGGGATTTCTGTTATTTTCTATTTTCACAACCGAGAAAACTATTTTCTTTGCCAGGTGTCGGGGAAACTGATCCACGAACACCTATGGGGCCGGCGGACCGGGCCCCTTTCGGTTCGGCGGGGGGCGGAGGTCGCACGAAGAGCAGATCGAGGCGAAGCACACGAGCAGTTTACCCAGCTTCGGAGCTCTCCGGAGAGATAACACTCCTACTGCTGCTTGTCTGATTGTATTCTGTTCTTGCTCGAGAGAGCTAAGTGTTTTCTGGCTTCCGAAAGAGTCGAACCTTCGAATGAACCGAACCCCCTCTATGTTGCGCATGGGCCTCTTTTTATATGCTCAAGGGGTCACCGACAGGTGGCAACGCAGAGAAGGGTACAAATGTAAAAAGCGAGGTGGTTGGTACAATTACTTGCACAGTGTTTTCTACCGAACCCTGACGGCAGGGGACAAGGGCATTAGATGCCCGTCTGCATCGCCCAAACAGTGCAGAAAGGGTACCGTCAGGGACGCCACCACTCGCCACGATGGCGATCTTGTCAGCTTCGCATGCCACTGCGCACCGCTGGCTGCACAGCCATCCGCCACGCGCGCCTGGAAAGGCCCTCAGAGAGACATGTTGGTGGATGAACTGGAGCCTGGGCACCGAGTGGCCTCCTGCCGCGGCAAGCGCCTTGCCGCGGCCGTTGTCTTGTCGGGTCCGGAAGCTTGTTGCTCACCGGGCCTCGAGATGCCTTGGTTGGTCTTCCTGGCAAGCTCCTCTTGCCGGGGCCTTGTTGCCTTGCCGGGACGCGTGGGGCGTGATGGCAAGTTCCTTGGGATGCCTTGGTTGGCCTTCCCGGCAAGCTCCTCTTGCCGAGGCCTTGTTGCCTTGCCGGGACGCGTGGCGCGTCGCGGCAAGTTCCTCGGGATGCCTTGGTTGGCCTTCCCGGCAAGCTCCTCTTGCTGGGGCCTTGCTTCCTTGGCTTAAACACTTTGTTCTTGAATGGCTCCAAGGGAACCACGGAGGACCTTGGCGGTCGCCCGGCAAGCCTTGCCGCGGGGTGCTGCGACTGCCCATGCACAAGTTCGGGGTACTAGGGTACCCTTATTCTAGTACACCGACAGGAGCCCCCGGGCCTGGACCACACACGGTGTCGAGCGCTGTTGGGCCAGGCCCAAAACAGGGCACGGGCACACGCGGCCTGGGCCACGCCGAATCTTGCTCCGTATCCACCGCGCCCTCCCCTAACGGCATGCGTTGAATGCGGCGTCGTGGGAGAGATCGTGGGTGGTTTCTTTATTCGGAAGGGCGAAACATCCGCCCCCTACCTGGCGCGCCAAAGATGTCGGGGAAACTGATCCACGAACACCTATGGGGCCGGCGGACCGGGCCCCTTTCAGTTCGGCGGGGGGTGGAGGTCGCACGAAGAGCAGATCGAGGCGAAGCACACGAGCAGTTTACCCAGCTTCGGAGCTCTCCGGAGAGATAACACTCCTACTGCTGCTTGTCTGATTGTATTCTGTTCTTGCTCGAGAAAGCTAAGTGTTTTCTGGCTTCCGAAAGAGTCGAACCTTCGAATGAACCGAACCCCCTCTACGTTGCACATGGGCCTCCTTTTATATGCTCAAGGGGTCACCGACAGGTGGCAACGCAGAGAAGGGTACAAATGTAAAAAGCGAGGTGGTTGGTACAGTTACTTGTATAGTGTTTTCTACCTAACCCTGACGGCAGGGGACAAGGGCATTAAATGCCCGTCTGCGTCGCCCAAATAGTGCAGAAAGGGTACCGTCACGGACGCCACCGCTCGCCACGATGGCGATCTTGTCAGCTTCGCATGCCACTGCGCACCGCTGGCTGCACAGCCATCCGCCACGCGCGCCTGGAAAGGCCCTCAGAGCGACACGTTGGTGGGTGCGCTGGAGCGTGGGCACCGAGTGGCCGCCTGCCGCGACAAGCGCCTTGCCGCGGCCGTTGTCTTGTCGGGTCCGGAAGCTTGTTGCTCACCGGGCCTCGAGATGCCTTGGTTGGTCTTCCTGGCAAGCTCCTCTTGCCGGGGCCTTGTTGCCTTGCCTGGACGCGTGGGGTGTCACGGCAAGTTCCTTGGGATGCCTTGCTTGGCCTTCCCGGCAAGCTCCTCTTGCCGGGGCCTTGTTGCCTTGCTGGGACGCGTGGCGCGTCGCGGAAAGTTCCTCGGGATGCCTTGTTTGGCCTTCCCGGCAAGCTCCTCTTGCCGGGGCCTTGCTTCCTTGGCTTAAACACTTTGTTCCTGAATGGCTCCAAGGGAACCACGGAGGACCTTGGCGGTCGCCCGGCAAGCCTTGCCGCGGGGTGCTGCGACTGTCCGTGCACATGTTCGGGGTACTAGGGTACCCCTATTCTAGTACACCGACACCAGGATTTTATCAGTCAATCTACACCGTTATAATTTGGCCCCACGAGATGAACGGCTTCTAATTACTAATTAACATGGTAATTTCTAGGAAGTCTGTAATTAGTATAGGTATAGATCATTTGGATCTGAACATTCATGCCAAAATAAAGAAAATTACATTGAGAAATATGGTAGGCAACATTCCACATTGAAAATTCTGTTTTTATCATTTACCTACTCGAGGACGAGCAGGAATTAAGCTTGGGGATGCTTGATACGTCTCCAACGTATCTATAATTTTAGATTGTTCCACGCTATTATATTACCCGTTTTGGATGTTTATGGGCTTTACTATACACTTTTATGTTATTTTTGGGACTAACCTATTAACCGGAGGCCCAGCCCAAATTGCTGTTTTTTTGCCTATTTCAATGTTTCGCAGAAAAGGAATATCAAATGGAGTCCAAACGGAATGAAACCTTCGGGAGTGTTATTTTTGGAACAAACGCAATCAGGGAGACTTGGAGTGGACGTCATGAAGCAAACAAAGTGGCCATGAGGCAGGAAGGCGCGCCCTAGGGGGGTGGGTGCACCCCCCACCCTCGTGGGCCCCTCGTGGCTCTCTGACCGACTTCCTTCGCCTATATATATTCACATACCCTGAAAACATCCAGGAGCACCACGAAACCCTATTTCCACCGCCGCAACCTTCTGTACCCGTGAGATCCCATCTTGGGGCCTTTTTTGGCGCTCCGTCAGAGGGAGAATTGATCATGGAAGGCTTCTACATCAACACCATAGCCTCTCCGATGAGTTGTGAGTAGTTACCAGAGACCTTCGGGTCCATAGCTATTAGCTAGATGGCTGCTTCTCTCTCTTTGATTCTCAATACAAAGTTCTCCTCGATCTTCTTGGAGATCTATTCGATGTAACTCTTTTTGCGGTGTGTTTGTTGAGATCCGATGAATTGTGGGTTTATGATTAAGATTATCTATGAGAAATATTTGAATCTCGTCTTAATTATTTTATGTATGATTGGTTATCTTTGCAAGTCTCTTTGAATTATCAGTTTGGTTTGTCCTACTAGATTGATCTGTCTTGCAATGGGAGAAGTGTTTAGCTTTGGGTTGAATCTTGCAGTGTCCTTTCCCAGTGACAGCAGGGGCAGCAAGGCACGTATTGTATTGTTGCCATCGAGGATAAAAATATGGGGTTTATATCATATTGCTTGATTTTATCCCTCTACATCATGTCATCTTGCCAAATGCATTACTCTGTTCTTATGAACTTAATACTCTAGATGCATGTTGGATAGTGGTCGATGTATGGACTAATAGTAGTAGATGCAGAATCATTCTGATCTACTTGCCGCAGACGTGATGCCTATATACATGATCATTCCTAGATATTCTCATAACTATGCACGTTTCTATCAATTGCTTGATGGTAATTTGTTCACCCACCGTAATACTTATGATACCTTGAGAGAAGCCACTAGTGAAACCTATGGCCCCCGGGTCTATTTTCCATCATATAAGTTTCCGATCTATTTTATTTTGCAATCTTTACTTTCTAATCTATATCATAAAAATACCAAAAATATTTATCTTATTATTATCTCTATCATATATCACTCTTGCAAGTGGTCGAGAAGGGATTGACAACCCCTTTATCGCGTTAGTTGCGAGGTTCTTGTTTGTTTGTGTAGGTACGAGGGATTTGTGTGTAGCCTCCTACTCGATTGATACCTTGGTTCTCAACAACTGAGGGAAATACTTACACTACTTTTCTGCGTCACCCTTTCCTCTTTAAAGGAAAACCAACACAGTGCTCAAGAGGTAGCAAGAAGGATTTCTAGCGTCGTTGCCAGGGAGTCTACGCACAAGTCAAGACATACCAAGTACCCATCACAAACTCTTCTCCCTCGTATTACATTATTTGCCATTTGCCTCTCATTTTCCTCTCCCCCACTTCACCCGTGCCATTTTATTCTCCCTCTCTTTCCAGTTCGCCTCTTTTTCACTTTCCTATTGTGTGCCTATTTTCCCTGATGGCCTTGCCTAAAAGCGTTGATCCTCACCTTAGAATGTTGGAAGAAATTGAGAACAACATTAGAAGATTTATGACTTTACAATTTGAGCATAATAATTTCTTTAGAAATGAGCTTAAAGAACAAAAAAGCTTTATGGAATACATGAATAAAGAGCTTGATGATATGTCTAAGGAATTTTATGGTTTGAATTCTCAGTTTGCTTGTCTTGAAAAATCAATAGCCCAAGTTCCTGATAAGCAGGCCACCTTAGTTAATAAGATGGTCGCCAAACCAGAAGGGTTAGAAGGGAATAGGGATGTAGATCTAAAAGTGATTGATGTGTCCCCTAGTAAATCTTTGTTTTGCAATATGAATCTTGATAATGATGGGACTAGAGATGAGTCAACTTTAGTTAAAAGGCGTCCCAATAATTCGGAGTTTTTAGATCTTGATGCAAAAATTGGTAAAAGTGGGATTGAAGAGGTCAAAACTTTACATAGCAATGAACTCACTATTATGGATTTCAAATAATTTAATTATGATAATTGTTCTTTAATAGATTGTATTTGCTCGTTGCAATCCGTGTTAAATTCTCCTCATGCTTATAGTCAAAATAAATCTTTTACCAAACATATCATTGATGCTTTAATGCAATCTTATGAAGAAAAACTTGAATTAGAAGTTTCTATCCCTAGAAAACTTTATGATGAGTGGGAACCTACTATTAAAATTAAAATTAAAGGTCATGAATGCTATGTTTTGTGTGATTTGGGTGCTAGTGTTTCCACGATTCCAAAAACTTTGTGCGATGTGTTAGGTTTCCGTGAATTTGATGCTTTCTCTTTAAACATGCAACTTGCGGATTCCATCATTAAGAAACCTATGGGAAGGATTAATGATGTTCTTATTGTTGCAAATAGGAATTATGTGCCCATAGCTTTTGTTGTTCTTGATATATATTGCAATATTTCATGTCCTATTATTCTTGGTAGACCTTTCCTTAGAACGATTGGTGCAATTATTGATATGAAGGAAGGAAATATTAGATTCCAATTTCCATTAAGGAAAGGCATGGAACACTTTCCTAGGAAGAAAATCAAATTACCTTATGAATATATTATGAGAGCCACTTCTGAATTGAATACCAAATATGGCAATACCTAGATCTATTCTCGCTTTTATGCCTAGCTAGGAGCGTTAAACGATAGCGCTTGTTGGGAGGCAACCCAATTTTATTTTTGGTCTTTACTTATTGCTCCTGTTTAGTCTTAAATAATTCATCTTGCTTCTATTTATATGTGGTTTTATGTTTTAGTTAGTGTTTGTGCCAAGTAGAACCTATAGGATCATCTTGGGTAAAAGTTAATTTGATCTTGCTGAAAAACAGGAACTTTTGCGCGCACGAGAATAATTTTAGTAAATCACAGCAACGTGCTTTTTAGTTGATTATTTTTGCAGAAGATTAATAGACAAATTGCCTAGGTCTTCCTATTTTGGTAGGATTTTTAGAGTTCAAGAAGTATTTGAAAGTTACAGATTGCTACAGACTGTTCTGTTTTTGACAGATTCTATTTTTCGTGTGTTGTTTGCTTATTTTGATGATTCTTTGGCTAGTATCAGGGGGTATGAACCTTAGAGAAGTTGGAATACAGTAGGTTTAACACCAATATAAATAAATAATGAGTTAATTACAGTACCTTAAAGTGGTGGTTTGCTTTCTTGCACTAACGGAGCTCATGAGATATCTGTTGAGTTTTGTGTTGTGAAGTTTTCAAGTTTTGGGTAAAGATTTGATGGATTGTGGAATAAGGTGTGGCAAGAGCCTAAGGTTGGGGATGCCCAAGGAACCCCAAGGAAAAATTCAAGTACAACCAAAAGCCTAAGCTTGGGGATGCCTCGGAAGGCATCCCCTCTTTCGTCTTCGTCTATCGGTAACTTTACTTGGAGCTATATTTTTATTCACCACATGATATGTATTTTGCTTGGAGCGTCTTGTATGATATGAGTATTTGCTTTTTAGTCTACCAAATTCATCCTTTCCGTACAAACCTTTTGGGAGATACACACATGAATCGGAATTTATTAGAATATTATATGTGCTTCACTTATATCTTTTGAGCTAGATAATTTTGCTCTAGTACTTCACTTATATCTTTTTAGAGCACGGCAGTGGTTTTATTTTATAGAAATTATTGATCTATCATGCTTCACTTATATTATTCTGAGTCTTTTAGAACAGCATGGTATTTGCTTTGGTTATAAAATTAGTCCTTATGTGTGGAGGTCGGGATCGCGCGATGGTTAACTCCTACCAACCCTTCCCCTAGGAGTATGCGTATAGTACTTTGTATTGATAGCTTGTAATTTTTGCAATAAGTATGTGAGTTCTTCATAACTAATGTTGAGTCCATGGATTATACGCACTCTCACCCTTCCACCATTGCTAGCCTCTCTTGTGCCGTGCAACTTTCGCCGGTATCATACACCCACCATATACCTTCCTCCGAATAGCTACCATACCTACCTATTATGGCATTTCCATAGCCATAACGAGATATATTGTCATGCAACTTTCCACCGTTCTGTTTATTATGACACGCTCCATCATTGTCATATTGCTTTTGCATGATCATGTAGTTGACATCGTATTTGTGGCAAATCCACTTTCATAGTTCTTTCATACATGTCACTCTTGATTCGTTGCATATCCCGGTACACCGCCGGAGGCATTCACATAGAGTCATATTTTCTTCTAAGATTTTTGAGTTGTAAGTAAAAAAATTGTGATGATCTTCATTTTCAGAGCATTGTCCCATGTGAGGAAAGGATGATGGAAGCAATCTTTCCCTCACAAGTTTGTATGAGTCTCCGGACTTTATGAAAAATAAAACAGGCCAAAGAAGCACAAATAAAAAAGAGGCAAAGAAGCACAAATAAATAAAAGAAAAAAATGAGAGAAAAAGAGAGAAGGGGCAATGTTACTATCCTTTTTCCACACTTGTGCTTCAAAGTAGCACCATGATCTTCATGATAGAGAGTCTCCTATGTTGTCACTTTCATATGCTAGTGGGAATTTTTCATTATAGAACTTGCCTTGTATATTCCAATGATGGGATTCCTCAAATTACCCTAGGTCTTCGTGAGTAAGCAAGTTGGATGCACACCCACTTAGTTTCTTTTGATGAGCTCTCATACACTTATATCTCTAGTGCATCCGTTGCATGGCAATCCCTACTCACTCACATTGATATCTATTAGCGGGCATCTCCATAGCGCGTTGATACGCCTAGTTGATGTGAGACTATCTTCTCCTTTTGTCTTCTCCACATCCACCATCCTATTCCACATATAGTGATATGTTCATGGCTCACGCTCATGTATTGCGTGAAGATTGAAAAGTTTGAAAACACTAAAGTATCAAACAATTGCTTGGCTAAAACCGGGGTTGTGCATGATTTAAATATTTTGTGTGATGAATATAGAGCATAGCCAGACTATATGATTTTGTAGGGATAACTTTCTTTGGCCATGTTATTTTGAGAAGACATGATTACTTTGTTAGTATGCTTGAAGTATTATTACTCTTATGTCAATATGAACTTTTATCTTGAATCATTTGGATCTGAACATTCATGCCACAATAAAGAAAATTACATTGTGAAATATGATAGGTAGCATTCCCCATCAGATTCTGTTTTTGTCATTTACCTACTCGAGGATGAGCAGGAATTAAGCTTGGGGATGCTTGATACCTCTCCAACGTATCTATAATTTTTTATTGTTCCATGCTATTATATTACCCATTTTGGATGTTTATGGGCTTTACTATACACTTTTATATTATTTTTGGGACTAACCTATTAACCGGAAGCCCATCCCAAATTGCTGTTTTTTTGCCTATTTTAGTGTTTCGCAGAAAAGGAATATCAAACAGAGTCCAAACAGAATGAAACCTTCGGGAGAGTTATTTTTGGAACAAACGCAATCCACGAGACTTGGAGTGGACGTCAAGAAGCAAACGAGGCGGCCACGAGGCAGGGAGGCATGCCTTAGGGGGGTGGGCGCGCACCCCACCCTCATGGGCCCTTCGTGGCTCCCCTGACCGACTTCCTTCGCCTATATATATTCACATACCCTGAAAAAATCCAGGAGCACCACAAAACCCTATTTCCACCGCCGCAACCTTCTGTACCCGTGAGATCCCATCTTGGGGCCTTTTTCGGCTCTCCGCCAGAGGGGGAATCGATCACGGAGGGCTTCTATATCAACACCATGGCCTCTCCTATGAGTTATGAGTACTTTACCACAGATTTTTGGGTCCATAGGTACTAGCTAGATGGCTTCTTCGCTCTCTTTGATTCTCAATACAAAGTTCTCCTCGATCTTCTGGGAGATCTATTCGATGTAACTCTTTTTGCGGTGTGTTTCTCGAGATCCGATGAATTGTGGGTTTATGATTAGGATTATCTATGAGAAATATTTGAATCTCCTCTAAATTCTTTTATGTATGCTTGGTTATCTTTGCAAGTCTCTTTGAATTATCAGTTTGGTTTGGCCTACTAGATTGATCTTTCTTGCAATGGGAGAATTGCTTAGCTTTGGGTTCAATCTTTCGGTGTCCTTTCCCAGTGACAGCAGGGACAGCAAGGCACGTGTTGTATTGTTGCCATCGAGGATAAAAAGATGGGGTTTATATCATATTGCTTGACTTTATTCCTCTACATCATGTCATCTTGCCTAATGAGTTACTCTGTTCTTATGAACTTAATACTCTAGATGCATGCTGGATAGCGGTCGATGTGTGGAGTAATAGTAGTAGATGCAGAATCATTTTGATCTACTTGTATCGGACATGATGCCTATATACATGATCATGCTTAGATATTCTCATAACTATGCAGTTTTCTATCAATTGCTCGATAGTAATTTGTTCACCCACCGTAATACTTATGCTATGTTGAGAGAAGCCACTAGTGAAACCTATGGCCCCCGGGTCTATTTTCCATCATATAAGTTTATGATCTATTTTATTTTGCAATCTTTACTTTCCAATCTATATCATTCAAATACCAAAAATATTTATCTTATTATTATCTCTATCAGATCTCACTTTTGCAAGTGGCCGTGAAGGGATTGACAACCCTGTTATCGCGTTGGTTACGAAGTTCTTGTTTGTTTGTGTAGGTACGAGGGATTTGCGTGTAGCCTCGTACTGGATTGATACCTTGGTTCTCAAAAACTGAGGAAAATACTTATGCTACTTTGTTGCATCTCCCTTTCCCCATCAAGGGAAAACCAACGCAGTGCTCAAGAGGTAGCAGAGCCTTTCGAATATCGCTATTTGGAAGGCCTTTGCTGAAATTTGTACAAAAAAGCGAATTATTCTATCCGGAACCCAGTTCCAAAACAAATTTGAACAGCTTCGTAGCATCATACGCCTATTACTTCCGGCTAATGATGAAGCCATGAATTTCTTCAATATTTTAGAAAGCACCCTGACATATAAAAGAATATATATATATATATATATATATATATGTATATATATATATACACATTTGGGCTATTCTGTTACGTGTAACAGAATATTATTCTATTACCCTTTCTGAACTGACGTAGTTCACAGTTTGGACTGACGTGGTTTTCCACTTGAACTGATCTTCCTACGTGTACGATGGACGAAAATAGGGGATACAACGTGGAGCTTCCGGTCATTCTCCGGCGCGATGTTGCGGGCTATTCGTTGCTAGAGGAGACATGTAAGGGGTTCCGCATGTGCGCGCGCTCACCTCCTTGTGTTTTGCGATCTGTAGTCATCGGATGTGACGGTGTGGGCATTTTGGCGGCGAACGTGCTTTGGGCGTTGGTGTTTACCAAGGTCTTCGTAGGCCTCAATTTACATCCTGTTTGTTGTTTTTGATGTGAGAATTATCGGTATGTCAGAGTTTTTGGAGATCAATTTCATCTATAATTTCTGATTACAAGTTTTGGTGTTCTCGGTCGTTTTCCAGGCACGCCATGCAAATTTGTTCTTCTTTTTCTGTTGTTTTACTTTCGAATTGGCGTTGCAGGGAGAGATATGAGGATTGTATGAAAAGATTTGCGTTGTCAATTTTGCTTCTTTGAGTTGTTTCTACCCCGGATTCCCATGTTATTTTGTCATTGGCGGAGGTGGTGTATGGCGGCTGACTGTATGCTGTGATTTCTTGTAATCTGGTCAAACTGTGTAATTAAGTTGCATGTTTTTTAGTGTTATTTGAATTGCTGTCGTATGTGTAGTTGGACTACTGCATGTCAAAGTTGTCTTACTTTGCGTTTACATCGGAACTGGCTTCGTATCGATACCTCTGCACTTTGATTATAAAGCCCGAGCCCTCTGTCACTTTCATTCTACCAGTTGCAACCAAAGAAAAGCGAGATGGATCCTTAGCTGGGAGAGGTCACAGAGGAGGAGGGGGCGCCATAGATGTGAGGGCTGCAGTGGCGAGCAGAGGAGGAGGAGGCGCGGGCGCAGAAAGATGGCACGACGTGCTGCCGAGGACGAACATGAGGTAGAGTTCAACAGACGCCTTGTGCGCGAGGTGATGGATACTTTCAACTCCAATGAATTGGAGCTTCTTTTCCCAGAGGGCAGGGGAAGGAACCATATTCAGATCATTAGTTGGGCTAGGGCGAGAGCAGCCACGGCTCCACATCCATCCACCAGGACCAAATGGCGTCGTTTCTTTGATCGTTATGACTGAAGTAGTGAATATTATGTTTTTAAGATTTTTGTTGTGAGGGATTAGATGTTTGAATGACTAAACGAATCCAACTGTTTATCTCTGAATGTGTTGTTTTGTCTGCATATGTTTGACATGTGCACTTTTGAACTGATTGTTTATTTGAAGTTGAACTGATTTGCGGTCAAATGTTGCATGGCTTGTATAATAACTATTTCCTACCAGTTGGCTGCCCACCTGCCTATTTGTTATGTTTATAAGTTGCGAGTCTCCCTGTCTATAAACTCTATCCATCTATGTGTGGTGTGTGGCCAAGTCTCCCCCCTCATTTTTCTTCCTTCTTCCAGCATCAGATCTAGGTTCCTCCCTCTTCTCTTTGTTGTTTTTTCCCTGTTCCTGTGTGTTCCATTGAGGATTGTTCATGCATATGCCTGGCAAAGAGGGCGCGCGTAGCTGACGGCTGTGTGTACGAATCTGGTTTGGAGCTCACCCAGACTCAGCGCTGTGCGCAACTTTCTTATCTGCTGTACAACAACCATGGGTTTCGTACACCCTATGTTTGTCGCCTGGCGGTTGGTGACTTGAAGGAATCATGGGTATGTGTTTCTATTCGTTTTGTTTTCTACTTTTCTGTTGGTCTCTGTTTGAATCCCATGGACTGAATCTGTAGTTTAGTCTTATGAATAGTTTGTCTATATTTTTTATTTGGTTTTGTCAGAATTTAACAGTAGGGATTTCTGTGTGTATTTGTTCATTAATTAACAATATTATATCCAATTTTGTATAATCCTTGATCTGTTTTTTGTTAGATGTTTTTACTGTAGGTGTATTGATATGTATATTTCTTCAGTTTAGTCAGTTCACATGTCTAGTTAGTTTTCTGTTATTGTTTTGGTTCAGATTTTTTCCTTTTTTAGTTTGTTATGCAAACTATTCCTATATCTGTGTAAAAATTCAGTTATGTCAGGTGTTCACTTTGTTTTGTACTCCCATGCCCATTTGCAGAAAATGTCACCAAGGATCAGGATTGTTGCTCCTAGTTCCGGTGTTCTGAAGATGGAGACTTCAGACAAAAATGGGTATCAGTTGATGGAAGTTGGCTACCACATCGACTTTGATGGTTGCATCAACCTAACTACTGGGTGGAAGGAGTTTGTGGTAGAGTCTGGATTTGAGGATGGTGATGTGGTTATGGTTATGTTCTCCAGGGAAGATGACTCTCTGACGTTCAGAATTTATGTGCTATAGGTTTAAATGTGGCAAATGATGCCGGTTGTGAGATTTGTGTGTGGTTGATTATGTTGCAGTATTTTTTCTTTTAAAACATTTGCATGTGAGATGGTTGAATTGTATGGTATTATCAGATGGTTTGGAACAAGTTATCTAATGCTTTTCCTATTGTTTTGCTCAAGTATAACAGTTTTATTTATATATTCTTTATATTAGTACTAGAACAATTCTATAGTTGAACTAATGGGCATCCTTTGTTTTGACAGGTATATTTTTCATGTACATAACTCGCAGATGGTGCTATACGCTGATGATGTTTTTAGAACCCCTTTTTGGGTGTTGAGTCTGCCGAACTTACATTCTGTTAATGATAGTACTGAACTATTTTAGGTTGTCAACTACCAATCAAATTTGTTTGTTGTATAACATTTTTTCTTACTTTTTTACATGAATTTTGGAGCACAATTTTTCTTTTTTATAGTTGAATAATGATAGTTCTAGTATTTTTTAAAATTAAAAGATTTTAATCTTTGCTGCACAGTACTATTTTTTACTTGAACCTTATGAATTGTAGTAGTTGAACTTTTTATAAATTTGTTTCTGAAATTTTTATTTACAATCTTCTATGTTTAATTTTCCAAAAAATATATTTTTTTAATTTTTTTACTTCTTACCATTAAGATGTGTTTGAACTTTTTACAATATTTTTGTTTTTGAACTGATTTCTTGTGAGGGTTTTTTAAAATTATCTGCATTTTGTTTTTTTGTCGTGTGTGATCTGATGGATTTTTGTAATGGGGCGAAGTACTGTATTGGGCCATCAGCCTGTGTCATTGTTTTCAGCCCGGATAGCTCGTCCGCGCGGCTATGAAGTGCGGCGTGCGCGTGCGGTATGGGTTTAGTCCCACCTCGCTAGTCGAGGGGGCTCTAGACCTGTTTATAAACGCAGCCGAGGCTCACCAGTCAAACTCCTATGAACACTTACTTGAGCGCTTATACACGGCGCTCGCTCTCTCTCTCTTGACCTGTGGGCCCTGAACGGCGGGCCCTGTGTTGTGCGAATTACTAGGGATTTTCCCACGGGCTCGAGTTCAAGTATCTAGCATCGTCAGGGCCTGCTCCTGTCCTTGGGCGGTCACTTTTTTCCTTTTGTTGTTGTCTGGATCTAGTACTTGACTCCACCAGTAACTTGGACTGGTACTTTTTTGTCCTTGGGCGGTCAATTTTTTTCTTTTTTTTTGTTGTTTGAATCTAGTACTTCACTCCACTAGTGACTTGGACTGATACTTTTTTTGTTCTAGTCCTTGTGAGTTTTGTTCTACGAACGAGCCGTAGCAGGCGACGACGCGGCATGCCCCCGCACCGCACCGGGGGCATAGTTGTACTGACACATTGTGCGGATTACTAGGGATTCGCCCACGGGCTCGAGTTCAAGTATCTAGCATCGTCAGGCCCTGCGCCTGTCCTAGCGCGAGGCCGAGCCGGGGGGAAGGGGGTCGGGGCCCACCCCCACCCCCCTCCCCCATTCCGGCGAGGCTGAGCCAGGAACGAGCCGTAGCAGGCGACGACGTGGCGTGCTGCGGCGTCGCATGCAGAGGCGAGTCCGTAACATGACTTGCCCCCGCATCGCAGCGCACCGCACCACACCGAGGGGCATAGTTGTACTGACACATCTTCCTTGTATGGACTTTCCCCCATTATCTATATTAGGGGTGTGTGGGTGCGTGTGTGGGGGGAGGGAACAGAATAACCGCACTGCGCCTGTCAAACGAGCGCACTGCCGCGTTAG
>NC_057813.1:672271941-672296737 GCF_018294505.1 Triticum aestivum | reverse complement strand
TGCAGCTAAGCCCCCGAGTGGGAGGTTTGCTCTACACTTGGTAGGATTTTCAAATACTTAGGCGAGTACTGGACTGCAGCTAAGCCCCTGAGTGGGAGGTTTGCTCTCCACTCGGTAGGATTTTCAAATACTTAGGCGAGTACTAGACTGCAGCTAAGCCCCCGAGTGGGAGGTTTGCTCTCCACTCGGTAGGATTTTCAAATACTTAGGCGAAATGGATTCGCAGCTAAGCCCCCGAGTGAGAGGCTTGCTCGTCACTCGGTAGGGATTTTTTTTTTTTGCAAACTTAGGCGACATGGATTCGCACCTAAGCCACCCACTGGGGGATTTCTCAAGTAAACAAACGCAACAACAATCACTGGGAAAATTATAGTACTCTTTTCTTTGATAAACAAACTACATAGGTACTTTTTATTACATCTCATCCGAGTGAGTACTTAAGTATAAAAGGGGCGGAGAAGCTCCACATTCCAAGCTCGTGGCTCATCAATCTGGCGATCGACATTGTAGAGACGGTACGCCCCATTGTGGAGAACTTTGGTGATGATGAAGGGACCTTCCCAAGTAGGAGCGAGTTTGTGTGGCTTTTGCTGATCCACTCGGAGGACCAAGTCTCCTTCTTGGAAGGCTCGGCTCTTCACGTTTCTGGCATGGAATCGACGCAAGTCCTGCTGATAGATAGTCGATCGGATCATGGCCATCTCTCTTTCTTCTTCTAGAAGGTCGACTGCGCCCTGCCGGGCTTGTTCTTATTCATCTTCGGAGTAGAGCTCGACTCGTGGTGCGTTGTGAAGCAGGTTACTCGGCAGAACTGCGTCGGCTCCATAAACCAAAAAAATGGAGTTCGCCCAGTCGATCGATTAGGAGTGGTCCTCAATCCCCAAAGAACTGAAGGAAGTTCATCGACCCACGCGCCTGCTGCGTGTTTGAGATCACGCATCAACCGGGGTTTCAGCCCTTTGAGAATTAGGTCGTTTGCTCTTTCTTCTTGTCCATTCGATTGGGGATGAGCGAGGGAAGCGTAGTCGACTCGCGTGCCCTGAGAAGCACAAAATGCTCTGAATTGGTCGGAATCGAAGTTTGACCCATTATCAGTGATGATGCTGTGAGGAACTCCATATCTGAATATCAACTCTCTGATGAAGCTGATAGCAGTTCCTGCATCAAGATTCTTGATAGGCCTGGCTTCGATCCACTTAGTGAACTTGTCGACTGCCACCAGCACACTGAAGCCGCTTCTGCTAGTCCTCAGTGGTCCAACCATATCCAATCCCCAAACAGCGATGGGCCAGACGAGTGGAATGGTCTTCAAGGCTGAGGCGGGCTTATGTTACATATTGGAGTAGAACTGACATCCTTCACACTTGTTGACTATCTCCTTCGCCATTTCATTTGCTCTTGGCCAGTAAAACCCCGCTCGGTATGCTTTAGCCACAATGGTCCGAGAGGACACATGATGACCACAGGTCCCCGAGTGGATATCGTCAAGAATTATCTGACATTCTTAAGGTGTTATACATTTCTGACCGACACCAGTCGCGCTCTCTCTGTACAATTGTCCCTTTATCACACTAAAGTCCTTGGATCAACAGACGATCTGTCGAGCCTCTTCTTCATTCTCTGGGAGCTCTTTCCTTAGGATATACACGATGTATGGCACTGTCCAGTCAGGAGTGATGACCAAAACTTCCATGATCAGGTCGACCACAGCTGGAACATCAACTTCAGTCGGATCTGTGGCACTTTTTGGCTGTGGGGCTTCTTCGGTGAAAGGATCCTCCTGAACTGATGGTGTGTGGATGTGTTCCAAAAACACATTACTGGGAACGGCTTCTCTCTTGGAACCTATTTTTGCCAAATTATCAGCCGCTTGATTTTTCAGTCGGGGTATATGATGAAGCTCTAACCCCTCGAATTTCTTCTCCAGCTTTCTCACTGCATTACAGTAACCAGTCATGGCTAGACTTCTGACGTCCCACTCCTTCATCACTTGGTTAACCACCAAATCTGAGTCGCCATAGACCATGAGGCGATGGACGCCAAGTGAAATGGCCATACGCAACCCATACAAAAGTGCTTCGTATTCTGCTTCGTTATTGGAGGAATCAAAGTGAATCTGGAGCACATATCTGAGCTTATCTCCTCGGGGGGAAACCAACACTACCCCAGCACCAGATCCATTCAGCATCTTAGAACCATCAAAGAACATGGTCCAGTGCTCCGAGTGAATTTGATTCGGCAGTTGCTGTTCAGTCCACTCGGTGATGAAATCTGCTATTGCTTGGGACTTGATGGCTTTCTTTGCCTCAAACTTGATATCTAGGGGAAGAAGTTCAATCACCCATTTTGCCACTCGACCAGTTGCATCTCTATTATGCAGAATATCTGACAATGGAGCGTTGCTGACGACTGTAATGGAATGGTCAGAGAAGTAATGAGCAACCTTCTTCGTGGTCATATAAATCCCATATACAAGCTTCTGATAATGAGGGTATCTTTGCTTTGATGGGGTCAAAACTTCAGAAATATAATATACTGGGCGCTGAACTTTAAAGGATTTTCCTTTTTCTTCCCGCTCGACCTTAAGTACTGTACTGATGACTTGTCCTGTGGCTGCAATGTAAAGTAGCAAAGGCTCTTTGCTGATCGGGGCAGCAAGCACCGGCTGGGTGGAAAGCAGGGCTTTTAGCTCTGCAAACGCTGCATCAGCTTCAGGAGTCCACTCGAACTTGTCTGACTTCTTCATCAGTCGGTAAAGAGGCAATGCCTTTTCACCGAAACGAGAGATGAATCGACTTAAAGCGGCCAAGCAACCAGTAAGCTTCTAAACATCGTGCACACACACAGGTCGTTTCATTCGGAGTATAGTACCAATATTTTCTAGATTGGCGTTGATTCCTTGTTCGGAAACGAGAAAACCGAGTAACTTTCCGCCAGGAACTCCGAATGTGCACTTTGATGGATTAAGCTTGATATCATACCTCCTGAGGTTGGCAAATGTCTCTACAAGGTCAGTCGGCAGGTCGGAACCTTTCCGTGACTTGACTATGATATCATCCATGTATGCTTCCACATTCCGACTGATTTGAGTGAGCAAACACTTCTGAATCATCCTCATGAACGTGGCTCCGGCATTCCTGAGGCC
This sequence comes from Triticum aestivum, assembly GCF_018294505.1. NCBI lineage: Eukaryota > Viridiplantae > Streptophyta > Magnoliopsida > Poales > Poaceae > Triticum > Triticum aestivum. Next base: position 672,293,592 of record NC_057813.1, on the reverse strand, counting down.
GAATGGCATGGTGACATAACATAAGCACCCGAATGGAGTGATGAAAGCTGTTTTGATCTCATCAGGTCCATACAGACGGATCTGATGGTACCCGGAATAGGCGTCTAAGAAAGACAGGCGCTCACATCCCGCAGTCGAGTTGACTATTTGGTCGATGCGGGGGAGAGGAAAATGATCTTTCGGGCAGGCCCGATTGATATGTTTGAAGTCGATGCACATGCGAAGAGACTTGTCCTTCTTGGGGACCATGACCATATTGGCGAGCCACTCGGAGTGATAAATCTCTCGAATAAACTCCGCTGCTAAGAGCCGAGCCACTTCCTCGCCAATGGCCTTTCTTTTCTGGACGGCGGACCGTCGAAGATGTTCTTTGACAGGTTTCACTTTTGAGTCGACTCGTAGACGGTGCTCAGCCAGCCCCCTGGGAACACCCGGCATGTGAGAAGGTTTCCATGCGAAGATGTCCCAGTTCTCACGGAGGAACTGGATGAGCGCTTCTTCCTATTTAGAGTCGAGTGTTGTAGAGATGTGAGTCGGAGCAGCACTGGGGTCGGTCAGGTGAATGTGAATCGGTTTGGCCTCACCAGATGACTGAAATGCTGACTCCGTAGCGGGCTTCTTGGCTCGTACAAATCACTCAGGTCTGCAGTTTTCTGGTATTCCTGCCACTCTACCGCTGCCATCTGAGCATCGGCGATCTTTGAGCCTTTCTGAAAGCACTCTTCTGCCTTCTTCCGATTGCCAGTAATAGTGATCACACCTTTGGGGCCAGGCATCTTCAATTTGAGATACACATAGCATGGTCGAGCCATAAAACGTGCATAAGCTGGCCTGCCCAAAATAGCGTGATAAACACTCTAGAAATCCACAACTTCGAATGTCAACTTTTCTTTGCGGTAATTTTTGGAATCACCGAAAACCACATCAAGAGCGATTTGGCCGAGTGACTCAGCCTTCTTTCCAGGAATGACTCCATGGAAACTCATGTTGCTGGTACTGAGTCTGGATATCAGAATACCCATCCCTTTTAACGTCTCTCTGTATAGTATATTCAGGCCACTGCCACCATCCATCAAAACTTTAGTCAGTCGAGTGCCTTTGACGACTGGGTCGACCACCAAAGCTTGCCTCCCAGGGGTGGCTATGTGTGTCGGGTGATCAGACTGGTCGAATGTGATGGCAGTCTGAGACCATTTCAGATAACTGGGTGTCGCCGAAGCAACCATATTCACTTCTCGATTGATAAATTTCAATCGACTCTTGCTTTCAACGTCAGCAAAAATCATCAGGGTGGAATTGACCTGGGGATATCCATCATCACTATCTTCTTTGTCCTCAACTTTGTCCGACTCCTTTTCCTTATCTTTTGGCTGTTTCCCCTGGAATTGCTGGATCAAGAGCCGACACTGTCGAGTGGTATGTTTCGGGAAAATGATTTTACCCTCCACATCTTTCTTCGTGTGGATGTGGCATGGCAAATCCAACACGTCATTTCCTTCCTTGTCTTTAACCTTCTTAGGGTTCCAAGACCCTTTAGGTTTCCCTTTGAACTTTCCTTTAGTCATGGCCAAGGCTTCTCCAGGAGCAGCTGGCTTGGCTTTTCGCTTCTGCTTCCGACTGGAGTTCTCTCCTCCGGTTTCGTGGGCGACTAACTTGTGCTTGCCACTCCGGAGCCGATCCTCTTCTTCACCATTGGCATACTTGGTGGCGATCTCCATCATTCGACTCAGAGACATGTCTCCGGTTTGACCGAATTTCAGGTTTAGCTCTCTGTACTTAACACCTTCCTTGAAGGCACAGACTGCCTGGTGATCAGATACATTTTCTACCGTGTGATGCAATGTGATCCATCTCTAGATGTAATCCCTCAAAGTTTCATTCGACTTCTGCACACAAGATTGCAGCTCTGTCAACCCTACTGGTCACTTGCAAGTTCCTTCAAATGTTCTGACAAACACTCGGGCAAGATCTTCCCATGTGTAAATGCTGCTGGGTGCCAACTGATTCAACCATGCTCTGGCTGAGCCCTCCAACATAAGAGGCAGGTGTTTCATGGCCACTTGATCATTGCCGCCGCCAATCTGAACAGCCACTCGGTAGTCCTCAAGCCAAGTGTCAGGCTTGGACTCACCAATGAACTTTCTGACTCCAGTCGCCAACCTGAAGTTGGGAGGAATCACCACGGCCCTGATGGCTCTACTGAAACACTCTGGTCCTGAGACGTTCACTCTGCTGCTGGTGGGTACATCTCTGTCATGGCCTTCTCGGTGAGCTCTATTCCTGTCGACCAAACCTTGAACAATAATGGATCTCACATCAAAGCCTGGTTTTCTGGGGTCGACTGGAATCCTTCGACCAACACTATGATGGCGTCTATCATCCTACTGTCGAGGTGCGTACGATCCACCCCTTGGGGGAGGGGTGGGCACTCAACGTCGATCGTCACGATCGAATCGGTGATCATATTGCTCACGGTCCTTGTACTGATCACGCCGGTCCCCATGTTCCTCACGCCTCGGGGCGATCTTGGGCTGTGGGCCGACTGGACTGTATTCGCAGCGACGAATCTGCTGTGAATCCTATTCCACGACTGCGATACAGCCGAATTTTGATCTCCTGCTGCCCGGAGTAAATCTCTGATCTGTAACAAGCCTCTGCCAGCCTCTGACTGGGAAGGCTGAATCGACTCTGCTATACGGGCTGCAGCTGCTAAATTCTGAATCGGAGTTTGATATACCTGAGTCGGTGGTGGAAAGAGTTTACGTCGACTGGATGCTGGAACCCGTTGTCGAGCACGCTCGTCGAGTGCTCGCTGAAGGTTCTCCAGTCGAGTGCGCTCAGCCACGTTTGCCAAGCGCACGTCCTCTAAGGCACGAGCCTCGGGGGTTTCTCCGACGATAGGAGTGTGCAGCGCATCCATGTTCCGGCGGCGAAGTTCTTCCCTCTGCAATGAAGTGAGAGGCTCGGGGAGATACTCTTCATGGTCATGCGACGGTTCTCCTCCGTCGTCGCCTCCGTCTGTGCGGGGAAAACCGGGAGGACTGCGTGGTCCATCGACCATCAGAACCTCCGCCGCTGGATCACTGCTGTCGCACTCGGATGCAGTCTCTGTGGAGCCAGTCGACTGGTCGAACAGGTCGTAGAGAGTTTCGCCGGGCTTGATTGCCGCGACTTGGGGGTGGCCATCTGGCAAGCCACCGCGTGCCTCACCCACCACTGAAGCCTCGACCGACCGGAGCGCTTGCGCCGGCAGGAAACAGGGAGGGAGGATGATGCAGGAGCCGACCGATACTGGGTCGACGGTTGCCGCAGGAGGACACCGCGGACGCACGCGCAAAAGTGCGTCGCCCCGCGGACAGGGAGCGCATCGACGTTGAGAGGAGCCTCCTGAAGCCAAGCGGAGTCGTCGGCGATGAACGTGAGCGTGCCGAGATGGATCTCGCGGCCCTCAACCAGAGCTCCGCCTGAAACCATGATGAAGGAGATCGGAAAAATCGCAACTTCTCCAATAAGTTGCTAAGACACCTGCCCCATGGTGGGCACCAACTGTTGTGGTTCTAAGTCTGACAGTAGTGTAGGGGGGTAGGAATGGATAGGCTAGATCCTAGCTGTGGAGTAGTTGTATACGCAAGGTATTTACGAGTTCAGGCCCTTCTCGGAGCCCTGAGGCGGTCGACTGGATTATATGCGTATGAGTTATAGGGATGCGAACCCTTTACGCTGAGGAGGGTGGTGGCTTTTAAAGAGTCTGCCAGACCCCTCCGGCCCTCGGTTATGCAGGGTTTAAGATACATTAAGATCGGGCGTTACTGGTAACGCTGCAAATAAAGTGCTATGATGACCATAAAAGCTACTTAATGACCGACCGTTGGCGTGCAAAGTGACTTTAGACCTCCTGGCCGTCGAGTGGTCGAGTGGTAGGCTTCATGGTCGAGTGGTAGGCTTCATGGTCGAGTGTCTTCGAGTCTGTCGAGTGGGACACTTCTGAGTCGATTGACAGGCGGTTTCTTCTAGAGATGTCCTTGGGTAGGGTAGCATGGACAGGTCCATGACCCTACCCTAGGTACATAGCTTCATCATTTGGTACACCCAAAGCACTCCTACGGTATCCGGGAGTTACACGATCTCATGATCTAAGGAAATGATACTTGACATTGGAAAAGCTCTAGCAAACAAACTACACGATCTTGTGCTATGCTTAGGATTGGGTCTTGTCCATCACATCATTCTCCTAATTATGTGATCCCATTATCAACGACATCCAATGTCCATAGTCAGGAAACCATGACTATCAGTTGATCAACGAGCTAGTCAACTAGAGGCTTACTAGGGACATGTTGTGGTCCTTCAGGAAACCATGACTATCAGTTGATCAACGAGCTAGTCAACTGGTTTACCGGGTGCGGCAACTCCCTTGCCGTCCTTCTTGAAGTTCTTCTTAACCTTGCCTTTCTTGAAACTAGTGGTTTTATTGACCATCAACACTTGATGTTCCTTTTTGATTTCAACCTCCGCTGATTTCAACATTGAAAATACTTCAGGAATAGTTTTCACCATCCCCTACATACTGTAGTTCATCACAAAGCTCTTGTAGCTAGGTGGGAGCGACGGAAGGATTCTGTCAATGACCGCCTCATCCGGGAGGTTAATGTCCAGCTGGGACAAGCGGTTGTGTAACCCAGACATTTTGAGTATGTGTTCACTGATAGAACTATTTTCCTCCATCTTACAACTATAGAACTTGTCGAAGACTTCATATCTCTCGACCCGGGCATGAGCTTGGACAACCATTTTCAGCTCCTCGAACATCTCATATGCTCCGTGTTGCTCAAAATGCTTTTGGAGCCCCGGTTCTAAGCTGTAAAGCATGCCGCACTGAACGAGGGAGTAATCATCAGCACGTGACTGCCAAGCGTTCATAACGTCTTGGTTCTCTGGGATGGGTGCTTCACCTAGCGGTCCTTCTAGAACATATGCTTTCTTGGCATCTATGAGGATGATCCTCAGGTTCCGGACCTAGTCCGAATAGTTGCTGCCATCATATTTCAGCTTGGTTTTCTCTAGGAACGCGTTGAAGTTGAGGTTGACATGAGCATTGGCCATTTTATCTACAAGAAATTTTTTGCACAGGTTTTTAGACTAAGTTCATGATAATTAAGTTCATCTAATCAAATTATTTAATGAACTCCCACTCAGATTAGACATCCCTCTAGTCATCTAAGTGATACATGATCCGAGTCAACTAGGCCGTGTCCGTTCATCACGTGAGACAGACTAGTCATCATCGGTGAACATCTCCATGTTGATCGTATCTTCCATATGACTCATGTTCGACCTTTAGGTCTCTTGTGTTCCGAGGCCATGTCTGTACATGCTAGGCTCGTCAAGTTAACCTAAGTGTTTTGCATGTGTAAATCTGTCTTACACCCGTTGTATGTGGACGTTGGAATCTATCACACCCGATCATCACGTGGTGCTTCGAAACAACGAACTTTCACAATGGCGCACAGTTAGGGGGAACACTTTCTTGAAATTATTATGAGGGATCATCATATTTACTACCGTCCTTCTAAGCAAATAAGATGCAAAAACATGATAAACGTCACATGCAATCAAATAGTGACATGATATGGCCAATATCATATAGCTCCTTTGATCTCCATCTTCGGGGCGCCATGATCATCTTCGTCACCGGCATGACACCATGATCTCCATCATCATGATCTCCATCATCGTGTCTCCATGAAGTTGCTCGCCAACTATTACTTCTACTACTATGGCTAAAGGTTTAGCAATAAAGTAAAGTAATTACATGGCGTTTAATCATTGACACACAGGTCATACAATAATTAAGACAACTCCTATGGCTCCTGCCGGTTGTCATACTCATCGACATGCAAGTCGTGATTCCAATTACAAGAACATGATCTCATACATCACATATATATCATTCATCACAACTTTTGGCCATATCACATCACAAGGCATATGCTGCAAAAACAAGTTAGATGTCCTCTAATTGTTGTTGCATGTTTTTACGTGGCTGCAATAGGGTTCTAGCAAGAACATTTCTTACCTACGTGAAAGCCACAACGTGATATGCCAATTTATATTTACCCTTCATAAGGACCCTTTTCATCGAATCCGATCCGACTAAAGTGGCAGACACAGACACCCGCTAGCCACCTTATGCAACTAGTGCATGTCAGTCGGTGGAACCTGTCTCACGTAAGCGTACGGGTAAGGTCGGTCCGGGCCGCTTCATCCCACGATGCCGCCGAAACAAGATAAGACTAGTAGTGGCAAGAAAATTGACAACATCTACGCCCACAACAAATTTGTGTTCTACTCGTGCAAAGAAACTACGCATAGACCTAGCTCATGATGCCACTATTGGGGAACGTTGCAGAAAATAAAAAAATTCTACGCTTCACCAAGATTAATCTATGGAGTCATCTAGCAACGAGAGAGAGGAGTGCATCTACATACCTTGTAGATCGCGAGCGGAAGCGTTCAAGAGAATGGGGTTGAGGGAGTCGTACTCGTTGTGATCCAAATCACCGGAGATCCTAGCGCCGAACGGACGACACCTCCGCGTTCAACACACGTATGGTTGGGAAGACGTCTCCTCCTTCTTGATCCAGCAAGGGGAAGGGAGAGGTTGATGGATATCCAGCAGCACAATGGCGTGGTGGTGGAAGTAGCGGTGATCTCGGCAGAGCTTCGCCAAGCTCAGCGAGAGGGAGAGGTGGTGCGGAGCGAGAGGGAGGCGCCAGGAGCAGGGGTGTGCAGCCCTCCCTCCCCCTCTTTATATAGGGGCCCTGGGGGCGCCGGCCCCTAGAGATTGGATCTCAAGGGGGGGGGCGGCCAAGGGGGTGGCTTGCCCCCCAAGCCAAGTGGGGTGCCCCCCACCCCTGGGGTTTCCAACCCTAGGCGCAGGGGGAGGCCCAAGGGGGGCGCACCAGCCCACCAGGGGCTGGTTCCCTTCCCCACTTCAGCCCATGGGGCCCTCCGAGATAGGTGGCCCCACCCGGTGGACCCCCGGGACCCTTCCGGTGGTCCCGGTACAATACCGGTAACCCCCGAAACTTTCTCGATGGCCGAAACTGGACTTCCTATATACAATTCTTTACCTCTGGACCATTTCGGAACTCCTCGTGACGTCCGGGATCTCATCCGGGACTCTGAACAAATTTCGGGTTACCGCATACTTAGGATTGGGTCTTGTCCATCACATCATTCTCCTAATGATGTGATCCCGTTATCAACGACATGCAATGTCCATAGTCAGGAAACCATGACTATCAGTTGATCAACGAGCTAGTCAACTAGAGGCTTACTAGGGACATGTTGTGGTCTATGTATTCACACATGTATTACGATTTCCGGATAACACAAATATAGCATGAATAATACACTATTATCATGAACAAGGAAATATAATAATAATCCTTTTATTATTGCCTCTAGGGCATATTTCCAACACATATATCTTCTTGCTAGCACTTGTGATGCCAATTTCAATCCTACGGACAAGTATGTCATCCAGTAATGTGACTGTTGACAAAAGAGTCATTGTGGTTGACAACTCCTTGTTGATTACATTGACTTCTCCCTGGAGCATCACTTCAACTACCTTGCTTAGGTCAGTCCACGGCGTATCTCAGTATGTAATAATACTCAAAAAGCCATGTTATACCTTCAAGATAAACATGCATGGTAGACATTTCGTTCGACTCCACTTCCTCCTTTGAGATACGAGATCTTGATCTTGCTATGAAAAACTTCAAGGTGTGAACACAACATGTCGTCCTCCTTGATAATTTCATCCTGACAAGTAGTCTTCTAGGTGTTCTTGGAGTTTAGATTGAACATCGGCAATGAAATTCTCATCATGAGATTTGAACTATAGGGAAAAATGTGTGGTTCATAAATGCTATTGAAGTCATATCAATACTTTCTATTATGGTGTTTGACATAGTTCAAATTTCTTAGTGGCCTCGGTTTCCTAGAGGTGTTGTTGTAGTCAATCTATAGGGTCCATGTGTGTGAACCAAGGTGATTGTTGATAATGATACCCTCCCGCAAACTTGGGTTAGTGATGAAACTTGTAGAAGCTTGTTACTCGATTAAGTTAGGATGGAGCCGGAGGGCCATAGCCGCCCACCACCTTGGGGGAGGGGGGTAGCCTAGTTACTAGATTAAGTTAGGTTGGGGTTAGAGGGCCTTTGCCCCCACCCTCAAAAAAGAGCAACTAAGTGAAGGATGGTATGTGTTAATTATATTAATTAACTGGTGTATGTTGTTTGTTAATCATATAAATCTTATGATTGCTCCTTAGGGATATTTACCGATAAGTGACGAAAAATGTGATTCTTCTTTTCAAATTTATTAGTTTTACAATTAGCAAAATTGTATTATTTTTTGTTTGTTCAACTCTTCCCATAATATATTTAATGAATAAGTGAGTTTCAAATAAATGTTAGTAACCTTTAATATTTAAGCTTGTTGGTTATATATGCCCACTTTGGTAACTCAAATTGACATGAGATTTTCATCAAAATTCATCTTTTTAAATATAGAACCTTTCCCATGAATTGTTGGACAAAAGGTTTAATGGTGGCTGCAACTTCCACTAGTGCAGAACCGTCCTTCAGTGCCAGTTCGTAACGGCCTTTAGTGCCGGTTCGGCAACCGGCACTAGCGAGTGGGGACTAAAGCCCCCCCCCTTTAGTACCGGTTCGTCACGAATCGGCGCTAAAGTGTCACCACGTGGCACGAGCCAGGCCCGGGTGCATGTAGGACATTAGTACCGGTTGGTAACACCAACTGGTACTAAATGTTTGGGGGGGTGGCTTTATTTTCCATTTAATTCTTTTTTGTTTGCTAGTGTTTCACGATACTACAAATTGTACACGTTATGCATATATATAAATAGATTTTCTCGTACATAGAGCCACACACACACACACACACACATATATATATATATCATTGAATGTCTCACAACCAACACCATTAATTATTCACACATACACATGTATATACATATACAATTTCTCCTATATGTTGCCTTGGTGCCTTCGGAGCACGATGACAAGTGGTTCATGGGGGCGGTAGCGGGTAATAGTGTTCTCCTTTGGGATCTATGACCTGGTCTAGCAAAAATCCGGCTATTTCCTCTTGAAGTGCTATTATGCGGTCCACTGGCAGGAGCTTATCCCGCACCTCTCTGAACTGTTAAGAAGGAGATCAATATGCATGTGTATTAGTTGTGTGACTAGATATCGATAATGCATGGTGTGAATAGTGTCCTGACAAATGTACCCAGTCCTATCTTTCATATCTGCTCCTTTCGGACGCCATCATGCGGATGTTCTCGCAAACGTAGAATGCACACAGATTATTCCCTTGCGCCTACTTCAGGGCCTTTACGAGAATATAATTGAATCAGATAATGATTAATCAAGCATGATAATTAAGTAATGGTATTGAAACAAGAATTAAAGAGATGGTAGCTAGCTAGTACTACTTAATTACTTACCTTTGGTCGATGCCAAAACAACTTTTTTGGCCATTTGCCTGGAGTCACCTTGATGAACTTTGGCCAAGCCCTGCCCGCCGGCAAAGAAAATTAAAAAGGGGTTATTAAATAGTTCATTTCAGGAAATGACAAACTAATAATAGGACGAGATATAGTTAAGAATGATTGAAATTACCTGTTGACTATCCCCTTCACGATGGTGTAGTCTTTATCTTCTTTAATTAGTGAGTCCAGTACTTCAACTGTTCCTTTGTCAACTTTAATATCTAACAAGATCCAGTGGAAACTGCATGCGCACACGTTTGCATGCCTTAATTAAGCGGGCATGTGCATAAAATTAATCAACTACCGTAAACCGTATACACTTAATTATTAACATCTAGCTAGCTAGTAAGCAAAAATAGAATTTGTAGTACAAGACAGTGTGACTCACAGGAAGTTGTAAGGAAGTAGTATATCTTCATTACTATTGAGGCACTTCAAGAACTCTAGCATGCTTTCCTCTAGACTTGCTTGATAAATTGGAAGCTTCCATGTGTACTCATTAATGGTATTTGGGTCAATGAACCCAATGCCATAGCGTCCAGATTTTTTCATTTCATACATCTTCATTGTCAGGACCCCGACTCAATGCCACATCGATCTAGCATGTAACACCTCATATCACTTTGCGGCCTCACGCACGGTATTCCCATGGGTGTCGCCTTACCTTTGCCCGTGACCGTTTGCGCCTTTTGGCACACGTATATGATAGTGTCGCTAGCATCCATATGATAAGGAGCCCGGGCTGACATGGCTAGTCGTAAACCCAAAGTGGCACAGACTTACAGGGACAGGCATCCATGACCCAGCACCGAACGTGTCGGTCATCAGCGAGTGAATCCAGGCTGTAACACTGGGCTAGCAGGACTCCGGTGAACCGGGCTGTAGCGGGCTAACAGGACTCCGGTATTCATCGCGTGACATTTCCCCGAAGGGACAGACACAGGAACGAAGAAGGACACATGCCGGCCAGCCTAAGTGTTCCGGAGCAGTAGCAAGCTACCATGGCTCAGTGGAAACACTAGGAGACATTTCCCGGTAAGAGAGGCTACTAAGGATAAACAACTAGATAGTCAGATCCCACACATACCAAGCATTTCAATAACATACACACAGTATGCTCGATATGTGCAAACACAACATGGCATCACAACATGACTCTACGACTCAAGTATTTATTCAATAGGCTCCGAGGAGCGAGATATTACAAACAGGGGTCTCATGACCCAACATTCAGAGCATACAAATCAAAGCACAAGCGGAAGCTATCATGTCTGAGTACAGACATCTATAAATGAAAAAGGCTTGAAAGCCTGACTATCTACCAGATCCTGCCGAGGGCACAAGATCGTAGCTGAGGTAACAAGCTAAATGTCGAAGTCCACGTGGAACTACTAGCGAGACTGAAGTCTCTCTGCAAAAACATAAATTAGGCAAACGTGAGTACAAATGTACCCAGCAAGACTTACATCAGAACTAACTACATATGCATCATTATCAACAAAGGGGATGGTGGGGTTTAACTGCAGCAAGCCAGCTTTGACTCAGTGGCTAACCTAAACTATGATTGCAAGTAACTCTTCAGGTGGCGCACACGAGTCCACATATTCACCATGTCAATACACTACTATGGATCCGCTCCCGTCTCCCTACGAGAACGCCATCCATAGCACTCACGCTTATCTTGTGCATTTTAAGGTATCCACTTTCACTTGTCTATGAACTGATATAAGCAACCCAGAAGTCCTTTTCCGCGGACACGGCTATTCGAATAGATCATATTAACCCTGCAGGGGTGTACTTCTTCACACACGCTCTCACCACTTACCGCCGTTTACACGACATGTACTCGGCAACCTTTAAGCGGAAGCCCAACGCGGGTGTCGGCCACGGCCTGCCTAAACACTCGAGTCTCTAGTCCAGGTTTATCGCCTATTCGGGTTCCATCCATGAGGAGATCCGGCCGGAGTTTCGCTCACAGCCCCAAACGATGTGAACAGGGTTCCGTGACATCAAACGGGCGCCCGGTTTACCCGGCCACGTGCCTACCGCATCACAGCCCACCCCTACGGTCAGCGCTCCGCACGGCCTCCAGCATACTACAAACACCAGAAACTACTTGCAACTCCTGGACAGAGGACAAGGGTGATCAAGAAGCCGAGAGGGTCCATTAGTTTTGGGCCCAATGCGTGGTAGTAGCTGAATCATGGATCACAAACACAGAACTCAGTTCCTGAGGACGGCTGCAATGAGACAACCCACCATGTACTCCTACATGGCCTCTCACCGCTACCTTTACCAAATCGTGTTCACACGCTTAGCTCGCACACCATAGGACATGTTCACACACCTCTCATTCATCCCGGATGAATCAGACCTGACTCAACTCTAAGCAGTAGCAGGCATGACAAACAAGCATGAATGAGTAGGCACATCAGGGCTCAAACAACTCCTACTCATGCTAGTGGGTTTCATCTAATTACTGTGGAATGACAGGTCATGCAGAGGATAAAGGGGTTCAGCTACCGCAGCAAGTAACAGATGAATCGATGTTGTCCTAATGCAGTAAAAGAGAGCAGGAGCGAGAGAGTGGGATTTTATCGGAATGAACAAGGGGGGTTTTGCTTGCCTGGCACTTCTGAAGATAACATTGAGTCTTCATCAGTGTCAACGATCACATCATCGGTACAACGTCTATCGAGGGGGAACAACACCGGCAAACACAGAAGAAACACGATCAATGCAATGCACAATATGATGCATGCTATGACATGGCAATATGAATGTGTTTTGAGCTAATGCAACTAGCAACAGATTAAATGAAGTTGGTTTGAATACAAGATTCAAATTCCAACTCCATATATGGTTATTTAAATGCCCTTTATTTGTTTTGTCCAAAACAGAGGACAAACATTGTTCAAACATGCATGAAAATGGTACAGATGGATTCCTTGAATTTTCCTGATAATTTTTCATATATAAATTATATAATTTGGAGTTACGGTTGAATTTCTATGAATTTTAGAAGTTTATACAATTTTCTGGAATAATAAATCATTTAAGATTTATTTAAATTCCAGAAAGGAATTATTGCGTCAGCATGACCTCATAGTGATGTCAGCAGGTCAACGGGCGCCGTCCAGGTCAAACTGACCTGTGGGCCCCGCGTGTCAGTGAGATTAGTTTAGTTAGAATTTAATTAAACTAAACTGGGTTGATTAACAGGGCTGGGCCACCCCTGTCAGTGACTCATCGGAGTCAACCAGGGCCCACCCGTGGTCAAAGCCAACGTCAGCTGCACCGGCGTTTAGCCGCCAGCGAGCCCGACGCGGCGGCGAGAGTGGTTTTGGCCGTTTCGGCCACCAAATGGGTCACGGAGGGCATCGGGGTGGAGCTGAGGACGAACCGCGGCTCTTGGTGGAGTCCGTTGGGGTCGGGGTGGCCGGGGTTGGCGCCGGCGACGACCTAGGCAGCGACCGGAGTTCGGTTGCGCGCGAGATTGCGTTTCAGTTCGTAGAAGAGCGGGGCAAGGGGCTAGGAGGACGCTACGCATCGCGAGGAGTAGGTTGGACACTCCAGGGTGACCATATGGTCACCGGAGCATCGTCGGCGGCGAGCTCAGGCGGCGGTGCATTCCGGTCATCAAGGGGGCGACGGCTACGGCAATCAAACGAAGAGGGGAAGAGGGGGAAACGGTGGCGGAGCTCACAGCGGTGCCGTAGGGATGGTTAGCGGGCTCGGGGATGCGCCGGAGTGGCCGAATCGACGGAGAAGGGCGCCGGGGCTGAAGCTTGAAGATGATGACGATGGCGGCTGCTCGGGGCCCTTCTGGTCGCGTGAGACGTCGAGGAGGACGAGGGCGTCTTGGTGGAGCTTCTTGGCGCGTCGGCGGGGCATGGGGTGGCCGGTGGCCGCGGCTATGGCGAACGGCGGCGACGAGCTCCGCTCGGGCTGCGCGAGAGAGAGAGCAGAGGAGGGGGAAGGAGTCGAGAGAGAGCAGAGAGCGAGGGGAGAGACAGAGGGGGCTACGGGGCATATCCAGACGCGTCGGGGGCGCCTCGGTGGCAAGCAGGAGGTGGCCAGGGCGGCGTCGGCGCTCGCCACCGAGCTGCTTCGGTGCGAGGGGAGGAAGACGACAGGGGGGTTAGCGGTGGCGGGCTGGGCCGCACAGGAGCTAGGCCGGCTGGGCTGAGAGGTGAGCGCCAGGTAAGGTTTCTCTCCTCTCTGCTTTTCCTATTTCTGTTTTCTATTTTCTATAGTTTGTTTTGATTTAGTTTTAGACACTAAATCATTTAATAAATTCTGTAGGTTTTTATGTGGCTTGCTAAATATATACAAAGCCACTCACAAACTTCCAGAATTATTGGAGTCATATTTAATATATATTAAATATAAATCCAAAGCAAATAGTTATTGGATTAATTCAAATGGCCAAAATAAATTTTTCTGTGACTCCAAAAATATTGGTTTGAATTTTACCTCTTACCAACATTTCTATGGGATAACAGAAACATTTTCTTGGACTCATTTGAGAAGATTTAAATGTTGATCATTTTTAGAAAGTTTCTGAGGCTTTGGAAATCCCTCAATTCAAATTTCATTTGAATTAAAACATGATGCTCACATGAGGGTCTAGCCTAGTGCATAACAGGACCGGGGATGTGACAACTCACCCCCACTAAACAAAATCTCGTCCCGAGATTCAGGACGTGAGGTAAGAAGAAAAAGGGAAGTCACAACTATTACAATCTTCAAGATCCAGGTTGCACTTCAATTGAACGTTGATTCGTTCACCATCATTGTCTCGAAGTCTTGCCTTGAGAACTCCAACTATCATGACAACGAGAGGAAAGGAAAGACCCTAAAAGAATTGTTCTTCTCGAAGGTCGAACAACTCAGGATTAACCCATGGAATGAGACATAGCAACATCTCTCAAGCTGAGAGATGAAGCACACATCCATAGGAATGGAGTGAAGCAGATGACGAAGGTTCACTAGGTAGACAACAATTTCACGCTTAAGAAGGTGGTAATTGATTGTCAACGTAGCGAGGAGTTGAGTTGCCATGATACCACAGCGAGACATCTTGGAGGAGGGTGATTCGTAGATATATCCCCTTAAGTGGCAAAAAGAATTACCTTTGATACAAGGATCATTGAATCTCTTTATACCAGCCTAAGGCAATCACAAACGATCATTTGGCGGAGTGCAAAGGAATGGTACACCCGGACTAGAATGGATGATGTGGACTACCTTGTTGAAGACAACGCAATGGATGATTTTTGCTTATCACCGGAAATGGAAGAGACCCATGGTAGAATGGCACATTGGCGGTGCAAGCTGGGAACAAAAATGCAAATGCTGGGAATGATTCTGGTAACTGGGGAAGAACCCAACAATAGAGAGTGAATTCACTATTTGAAAGGTCATAGCATTGCCGAGGAAACTGAGAGGAATCCCAGTTAGAGCCGATGATAACACATAGCGCTTGTGCGTGCTCTCAAGAACTTGAGCATTTCCACAATCATCAAGGTTTTATCAACAACCGCGTCAAGGGTGCTGACAACACAACATACTACCATGATGAATAGCGATGGACGATGCAGATGCGAAGGAGGATAACACTTTCTCAGATTTCACCTTAGCGAGGCCAAGCAAATAAAATCTGGATGATCGACCGAGAGACATTTAGCACTCCGCTTCTAATGTTCTCCTTGATGTGCTAGCGTAATCCACCCATAGATATGGTTTGATATCTAGAACATCAAGTAAAAAGGTCGGACTTCGGAACACAGAAATCCATAGGGGCAACTAGGGAGTAAATCCTACGAAATCCCTATGGGGAGGTGGCCAACTTCCTCAAACAAGATACTATAATAATAGGTCTACCGGATGGGTGTGTTGGCCACGACATCCACCTTGCCGGTTATTGAGAGACCAATATTATAATTCTTGGGAAATGTTCCAACCATCACATCTGCCTGAGATTCAGATCTGGTTAGTGTCAGGATATCCCAGACTCATCAAGTCTAGAAAGAAAAATGAAAGTTTGCAACACAAATCGACGAGATAATGTTGCGGGATTCTCGGGGAGTGAGCTACGATAGTAAGCTCCAAAACATGAGCTGGTTCTGCTACAAACATGCGAACACGTTGTCCCAGACAAGCATGGCCACGTAGTAGTCTTATAATTAAACACTACCGAGTTCAGGTGGAGAACCATCATCGAGGATATCGAAGTCTTTATGCAAGTCCATGGATTAGATCCCAAGCATAGACTTCTTTTCCTTGAACAAGTCAATCAGTGGCTTAGTGTGCTAGGGACACATATAGAATGAAGGTTGCAAGCCTCCAGACTACAGAATACTTCGCACGTGTGCATGACTGATTTGGGGATGATTCCAAAGGAAACAAAACAATCTTCCTCGAATCCACGGCGGTAACTTGCATCAAATGCACATGAACTAGAGGAAGTCACTTCTTACATCCGAACATATGCTTCATGAGCTAGCATGAACAAATGCTTTCAAAAGTTTTCCAACACTAGCTTAATGTTCAGCAAAATTATGGAGAAGACAAGGATGTTGTCAATGGGCTCAACAACAATTCATCTGGGTTTCCTTTCAAAAGGAATTCCAAGTTAAGTGAACAAGTGATAGCATTGGTCAGACCCAAAAGATATAATGGTGTATGCTCGAGGGATCAACCACGAGTAAGACAACATTACGAGCATCGTTGGTACTGATTTGATTTGACGATAGCCCACACTCAAATCAAAGGATTGATAAGACAATAGGTCCAGCAACTGATCACAAGGACCAATCGATGAAGATATCATCTTTCTTCAGCACACACTACACAAGAATATCCCTTTGGAACGAACTAAGTCAGGCAAGCTTTTATCTTCCAACTCTCCAAGTTGTTGTCTAGCTTAGCCAACTAGCTCAGGGATATCTAACACCGATTTTTGGAGAGAAGGTGGTTCACAAGAACCCAACTTGATCACGAGATCAACATAGCGGTCAGGCGACAACCTGGTGATACTTCCGAGAAGAAATTTGGAATATCATGAACCACCGGTATGTTACTAAGCTCGAGAACAATCTTGCTTTTCAGGGCAAGACGATATGATCAAATAAGCAACGATTGGCACTATCCTAACTCACTGATCGGAGAGTGCACCAGAAATAAGGACTAGGTAGCACAATCAACCTTAGGGTGACGATTCAATAATCAACATGCTAAGAATGAGGTTATCGTCCATTTAACTACCAAGCAATGGAGTTGCTAGCAGTATTGATTTCACACGCCATGATTCATTTGTCGGCATTCCGGTTACAATAACACGGAAACCGAGAAATTATCAATGATGATCAGAAGTATTACTGCGTCAAGAATTCATAAGATGGTGTGCAATTCCCATGATATTCCTGATATAAAGATGGTAATACTTCAAGGTAGAACAGACCAGAAGCTGGATTGGCATTTTGATCTGCGGAATACAATTGCTTTGACCCAATCCTAGATATGGATGAGATTCTGGAGTTTGTTTCTCCTATTCATTCTGAAATAGAATGGCTTGGCGGACCACAAGGGTAATAGGCATCGACGAACGAATGCACGCATACTCTTGACTATCAATTGATAGACGAAGGTCAGTAGACAACTAAAAAGGGACAACTCAAAGGAACATATAACTTCCTGAGTTGTGGATGCATAGATTAGTATGTCGAACCAAGTTCAACATAATTCTTCCGGATAACCCATGCAGAAAGGTTGAGCTGGCAGAGTCACAACATAGCATGGAGAACTCATCGAGAGCACTCTTGTTGTCATCTTTTGGTTCAGAAGAACTCCTGCCAAGAATGGTTCATGGTAATTGGAAAAAGGATGTATCATGAACCTCGAGGATTATCGCAAAGGTTACTAATATCCTAAAGGAACTAGCAGACACTATCAAAATGAAGTAAGTGGAGTGAATCTCGGGTTCAAAACCCAGGAGTAGAATACCTACTACTAAGTAGCATCACAGAATGCTTTCGAGAATAAAGGCCAGAATCATCACACTAGGACACAAATCATGGCTAGACCACTAGATGATCTCCTAAGACATCTAAGGTCATAACTATTAACTCCAACATATATGTTGAGGCAATAAAGTACCTCAACTCACTAATTTGTGTGATTAATCTGACCAAAAGGACATCGGGAACGGGAAGAAGGAATTTTCAAATGCATCAGACTGCTTAGAAACCTGGGATGACTCGGACAGCATAACGGCTGTAAATGCTCAGAGAAGATTGAGACATTCACAAAAATGGTGGCATAACCACTCAGAAGCACAATATCAAGGTTTCGAGATCAACAGTTAACATACGGAAGTGATAGGAACTGAAACGAGGCTTAAGTCCAACAATCTATAAGTCTACGGATTAGTAACACATGATCCTGATAGAAAGAAGAGATAGCCTAGTTCCTTAACCCCGCAGGAAAGATAAGATGACTCAGATCAGAAGGGCATAAGGTATAAGGAGTAAAAAGAGCCTTACATTCCATCCCACAATCAATTCCCTTATATAACTAAAGAATTTCTAGACTCAACTTCGACCAGTTTGGCTTGGTAATCCTACAGGCAGTCAAGCTCTGATACCAACGCTGTCAGGACCCCGACTCAATGCCACATCGATCTAGCATGTAACACCTCATATCACTTTGCGGCCTCACGCACGGTATTCCCATGGGTGTCGCTTACCTTTGCCCGTGACCGTTTGCGCCTTTTGGCACACGTATATGATAGTGTCGCTAGCATCCATATGATAAGGAGCCCGGGCTGACATGGCTAGTCGTAAACCCAAAGTGGCACAGACTTACAGGGACAGGCATCCATGACCCAGCATCGAACGTGTCGGTCATCAGCGAGTGAATCCAGGCTGTAACACTGGGCTAGCAGGACTCCGGTGAACCGGGCTGTAGCGGGCTAACAGGACTCCGGTATTCATCGCGTGACATTTCCCCGAAGGGACAGACACAGGAACGAAGAAGGACACATGCCGGCCAGCCTAAGTGTTCCGGAGCAGTAGCAAGCTACCATGGCTCAGTGGAAACACTAGGAGACATTTCCCGGTAAGAGAGGCTACTAAGGATAAACAACTAGATAGTAAGATCCCACACATACCAAGCATTTCAATAACATACACACAGTATGCTCGATATGTGCAAACACAACATGGCATCACAACATGACTCTACGACTCAAGTATTTATTCAATAGGCTCCGAGGAGCGAGATATTACAAACAGGGGTCTCATGACCCAACATTCAGAGCATACAAATCAAAGCACAAGCGGAAGCTATCATGTCTGAGTACAGACATCTATAAATGAAAAAGGCTTGAAAGCCTGACTATCTACCAGATCCTGCCGAGGGCACAAGATCGTAGCTGAGGTAACAAGCTAAATGTCGAAGTCCACGTGGAACTACTAGCGAGACTGAAGTCTCTCTGCAAAAACATAAATTAGGCAAACGTGAGTACAAATGTACCCAGCAAGACTTACATCAGAACTAACTACATATGCATCATTATCAACAAAGGGGATGGTGGGGTTTAACTGCAGCAAGCCAGCTTTGACTCAGTGGCTAACCTAAACTATGATTGCAAGTAACTCTTCAGGTGGCGCACACGAGTCCACATATTCACCATGTCAATACACTACTATGGATCCGCTCCCGTCTCCCTACGAGAACGCCATCCATAGCACTCACTCTTATCTTGCGCATTTTAAGGTATCCACTTTCACTTGTCTATGAACTGATATAAGCAACCCAGAAGTCCTTTTCCGCGGACACGACTATTCGAATAGATCATATTAACCCTGCAGGGGTGTACTTCTTCACACACGCTCTCACCACTTACCGCCGTTTACACGACATGTACTCGGCAACCTTCAAGCGGAAGCCCAACGTGGGTGTCGGCCACGGCCTGCCTAAACACTCGAGTCTCTAGTCCAGGTTTATCGCCTATTCGGGTTCCATCCATGAGGAGATCCGGCCGGAGTTTCGCTCACAGCCCCAAATGATGTGAACAGGGTTCCGTGACACCAAACGGGCGCCCGGTTTACCCGGCCACGTGCCTACCGCATCACAGCCCACCCCTACGGTCAGCGCTGCGCACGGCCTCCAGCATACTACAAACACCAGAAACTACTTGCAACTCGTGGACAGAGGACAAGGGTGATCAAGAAGCCGAGAGGGTCCATTGGTTTCGGGCCCAATGCGTGGTAGTAGCTGAATCATGGATCACAAACACAGAACTCAGTTCCTGAGGACGGCTGCAATGAGACAACCCACCATGTACTCCTACATGGCCTCTCACCGCTACCTTTACCAAATCGTGTTCACACGCTTAGCTCGCACACCATAGGACATGTTCACACACCTCTGATTCATCCCGGAGGAATCAGACCTGACTCAACTCTAAGCAGTAGCAGGCATGACAAACAAGCATGAATGAGTAGGCACATCAGGGCTCAAACAACTCCTACTCATGCTAGTGGGTTTCATCTAATTACTGTGGAATGACAGGTCATGCAGAGGATAAAGGGGTTCAGCTACCGCAGCAAGTAACAGATGAATCGATGTTGTCCTAATGCAGTAAAAGAGAGCAGGAGCGAGAGAGTGGGATTTTATCGGAATGAACAAGGGGGGTTTTGCTTGCCTGGCACTTCTGAAGATAACATTGAGTCTTCATCGGTGTCAACGATCACATCATCGGTACAACGTCTATCGAGGGGGAACAACACCGGCAAACACAGAAGAAACACGATCAATGCAATGCACAATATGATGCATGCTATGACATGGCAATATGAATGTGTTTTGAGCTAATGCAACTAGCAACAGATTAAATGAAGTTGGTTTGAATACAAGATTCAAATTCCAACTCCATATATGGTTATTTAAATGTCCTTTATTTGTTTTGTCCAAAACAGAGGACAAACATTGTTCAAACATGCATGAAAATGGTACAGATGGATTCCTTGAATTTTCCTGATAATTTTTCATATATAAATTATATAATTTGGAGTTACGGTTGAATTTCTATGAATTTTAGAAGTTTATACAATTTTCTGGAATAATAAATCATTTAAGATTTATTTAAATTCCAGAAAAGAATTATTGCGTCAGCATGACCTCATAGTGACGTCAGCAGGTCAACGGGCGCCGTCCAGGTCAAACTGACCTGTGGGCCCCGCGTGTCAGTGAGATTAGTTTAGTTAGAATTTAATTAAACTAAACTGGGTTGATTAACAGGGCTGGGCCCCACCTGTCAGTGACTCATCGGAGTCAACCAGGGCCCACCCGTGGTCAAAGCCAACGTCAGCTGCGCCGGCGTTTAGCCGCCGGCGAGCCCGACGCGGCGGCGAGAGTGGTTTTGGCCGTTTCGGCCACCAAATGGGTCACGGAGGGCATCGGGGTGGAGCTGAGGACGAACCGCGGCTCTTGGTGGAGTCCGTTGGGGTCGGGGTGGCCGGGGTTGGCGCCGGCGACGACCTAGGCAGCGACCGGAGTTCGGTTGCGCGCGAGATTGCGTTTCAGTTCGTAGAAGAGCGGGGCAAGGGGCTAGGAGGACGCTACGCATCGCGAGGAGTAGGCTGGACACTCCAGGGTGACCATATGGTCACCGGAGCATCGTCGGCGGCGAGCTCAGGCGGCGGTGCATTCCGGTCATCAAGGGGGCGACGGCTACGGCAATCAAACGAAGAGGGGAAGAGGGGGAAACGGTGGCGGAGCTCACAGCGGTGCCGTAGGGATGGTTAGCGGGCTCGGGGACGCGCCGGAGTGGCCGAATCAACAGAGAAGGGCGCCGGGGCCGAAGCTTGAAGATGATGACGATGGCGGCTGCTCGGGGCCCTTCTGGTCACGTGAGACGTCGAGGAGGATGAGGGCGTCTTGGTGGAGCTTCTTGGCGCGTCGGCGGGGCATGGGGTGGCCGGTGGCCACGGCTATGGCGAACGGCGGCGACGAGCTCCGCTCGGGCTGCGCGAGAGAGAGAGCAGAGGAGGGGG